>NC_072738.1:86450304-86750304 GCF_026930045.1 Uloborus diversus
CTTCAATTTCTTCTATCAGTCATGGTTACGTTTAACAGATATGTTGTTAAACGAACCCAACGCCTCAAACGTAACCTTTACATATCTTCGTTATTTTCATGCAGCTGTTCAATTTTCAGTGATGATTTTTTTTTCTTTCGAGCATAAAAAACTAATTCAGCAAAATTATTTCTGTCTTAAAGCGTCCCCTCCGAAATGAAAACAGTCCAAAAGATGTTTACAGAAAGGAACTGTAACCGCGCACAGCTGTTTACGCGGGAACCTCGTGTGCAATGTTGCGTGACTTTTAATCCTTGATTTTTATTTGCATTTTTGGCACAGCTACTTCTGCTTTAGTGTAGCACACGTATGCTTTTTTAACAAAATGCGGTTATTTTCGTTTCACCTATAATAAATCTGAGATTTCGCTCTACTATAACTAGTTTCAAAAAGTAACTGCTCGTCGGTGCTTCAACTTTACGAAAGTAGCATTCATCACCACACCATGCAACCATGAGTAGTTCGATCTGAACGAAGAAGTGTCCTTGATTATTTTATTTCAATAGGTATGTAACCTTATTTTTATGTAAAATAAATCCTTTTGGTTTTTTTTAAGATTTGGGATACTTTTGCTGCTGTCGCAAGCGTAATGCAGTGCAGTTAAGATTGTTGCCGCTGTTTTTTTTCGTAAGGCGGAGTTTTTTCTTGTTTGCAATAAGAAATAAATTTCAATTAAAAATTACTGCCTAACTCCCTGATAAAGTGCACATTGTTTAAGTTTTTGTTTGCTTACGTCGCTTTTACTGCCCTCTACTTACATTTCCCTTGTTTTTGACTCTTCTTCCAACGAGCACCAACGGTATTGAGCCATGTTTTCGTTATGCCATTTTCTCACAAAAAATAATGCTGCTGATTGTTTCATAGTTATAAAGGCATATATATCACAATATATATTCAATATTTATTTTGAAAATATGATATTTTCGATTTTTATACTTCCAATATAAAAATTATTTTAATCATAGTTAATATTGTTTGTTTATTATTCAAAATAACCTAAAAGTTATGTACTATATTTTTCTGATGTATTAATACATCATTAATATAAGAAAGAAATATAATATACCTTTTTACTTCCTTTTGCAAAAAAGGAAGTATAGTATTCAAGAAAATTTTCACTCAAAAATCAACCTTAATTTCCATTTTACTCACCCCTGAATGAATATTGAGTTTTGTTTTTCGACTCGACCACATGTGGATAAGTGCCCAAGGACATATTGATGCGCGAAATATCCATAATGATTATTGCTGAGTAAATTATAAGGAATTTTCTCGTGTCTCTGTATGTATGTATGTGTGTATGTATGTTGCATAACTCAAGAACGGTACGTCCTAGAAAGTTGAAATTCAGTACATAGACTCCTAGTGGGGTCTAGTTGTGACCTCCCCTTTTGATTGTATTCGGGTGTTTCTAAAGGGGTCTTTTGTCCCTTTTTGGCGAGAAATCATTGTTAATGTCGATGTAAACTCAAGTGGTGTTATAATTCGGCGATATATTGCCAATCTTTTGGTCGCCGAGTTGGCGACCAAATTTCTTTTTAAATTTCTTTTAATTTGGCCACTGTTGGTGATATTTAGAGAGTCTTATAACTGCAATGACTATTGCATATTTTTTATTTCTGTGTGAAAAAGTAGCTTAACAGAAGAAAAATGAGTAAAACAGATACTGCTAAATTAACTTCATTACAACTAAAAAAATGTAAAATAAAATATTAAATATAAATAATGAAAGAAATTTTATTTTAAGTCTATACATATTGTAATGACAATAAAGAAAATATAGAGTGATTTGAGGATACATTTACTATTTTGAAAACGTTAATTTTTACTGAATTAGAATGTCAAATATATATCAAAATATCGGATATTTTCGAAAATATCGTGATATTTTCGAACCCTGCGTATAACAGAAGTGACCTGTAAATATACAGGCAAACCAATTTTTTACCTAGGGCTAGGCCATACAGGCACTGCTAGTTATAGGTAAGAAAATTTTATAGCAGGGGAAGCGAGGCATTAATAGTTTTAGTTTGGGAGAAAACTTTTCTTATCCCTATTCCAGTATTGAGGGTTTGAATGAGTTACATGCCGCTGGTGTGCAATTGTTTTGATGTGACTTTTGTATTTCAGTTAATATTTTTATGCACAATTCAGTGTCAAAATATATATTTTTTACTTAATTTTTAGCAGTAGCACTTGAATGTAAGATTCGTGGACTACAATGCACATAGATAGTGCACTCAGCACACATGAAGAGAGGGTAAAAGACAACAAGGTAAACTAAAAATTGAAAAATTGTAATAATATAAAATTCAAAATGATAAAATATACAAACGTAAAATGTAACATGAAAACTTGTAACAATATGAAGTTGAAAAAAATAAAATGTAAAACAAGTAAGTTAATAATAAGTTAAAGTATGGGTCATTCCATGTCAGTTCAACCACACCCCAACACCCACCATCTCAGATTCCAATGAAACTTTGTATACTTCTACTTTTCATAGTCCTAAGTAACCTCCTAAAGTATTTCTTCTCTATTAAAAATAGTTTTTATTTTTTGGCCCTTCAAAGTTTTGCGATTTTGCGTTAGTTGTCATTTACAGTTCTCCGAGAATGAACAGCAGCTGTTTGCAAAAAAAATTATTTCTCAATAACTAAAGATAAAAAAAATTGGAAATTTTTTATATTAAATATTAAGATTTCAAGTATTTCAGAAAAAAATATGTCAAAAATCTAAATTTATATTCAGCAATTAAAAAAAATTAACAAACTGAAATTTTTTTAATTTTTTCAATAAAAAAATGATAGTCAAAATTTTAAAATTTTGGCATGAGGGTCTAAATTAAAATAATTTATATATTTTTTTTATGATCATTAACATGTGTGCTAACATATAAAATGAAAATCTTTAGGGGACTTTGAGGGATTCTGCCCCCCTGCCCCTTATTTTGATTAATGAAAAAAAGTTGATCACAATATTACAAGCTAAGTTAATAATTGCATTAAAGAAAATTTCAATATTGAAATACATTGGTGTTTGAACTTAAATGTAAACATTTAAATACTCAAGATTTTTTGAATTGTAAATAATTAATTAAATTAATTAATAATAAACAATAAAAATAAGATATCGCAAAATTCGAAATTTTCCTACAACAATTTATGCATGCTAAAAATTATTGTTAAACTTAGGGCAACATAGAAATTAAAACTTTTTATTTAATCCTAATTTATAATTAGGCAGTTTATACAAAGTATTAAAAATCTTATAAATACCAGCTCAGAGCTTTTAACTTGATTCATTAATCGAATGCAATATCAAACTGAAACTTGGATTTGGTTTAACATAGCAATTTATTGGGTATGAGTTTAAAATGGTTACCATTGCCCAAAATGTTTATAATTAAGGCTTTGCAACAATCTCATTCAAGGACGCCCATATAGGGGGGGCAAGGGGGGGGGCTCGAGCCCCCCCCCTTTTCAAATTAGAACTTCCTTGCTTTTAGTACTTTTTTATTTGCACAAATGTAAAAATATTTCTTCTCCACCCCTTTTAATGAATAAGTTATTAAAAATGTCTAATTTTAATCACTCTAATCTGTCCTGAAATTGTTTTCTACAGGGAAAATATCCAGCTAAACCACGGGAAAATATTTGAGCCCCCCCTTGCGACTTTGCATATGGGCGCCCATGATCTCATTTGACCTTAAAAGTGTGTTTTGTTATCTTGAGTGTTTCTATGATCATAAATGGATCCTAATAACCTGGCATTTGTACAAATGACAGGTATTTTTATTTTACACTTCATTAGTAATTTTTTTTAGATGTTTTGTTTTCTTTTTAATATATTTGCCTGTCACCTCCCTAACTTTGGTTGCTTTACTAGCCCCCAAAAAGGAACAGCTGGTATTAGATGACGGGCTGATCAGCAAGCTGTATGGTTTACGTTTATAGTTAGTTGTTTATATTATGACTGTGAGATTGATAACTACTTTTTATTTAAAATACACTTTCTTTTTCTTGATCCCTCTTTCAACTGCTGCATTAGTTTTATCAAGGGCAGTATGTTCTTTTAAGCCACTTTTTATTTTCTACAAATGATTTATAAACCTTATATATATTCCAGTTTAAATACAGTGAAACTTCAGTAACTGGACACACTGATAATCCAGGTAACTCGACATTTATTTTTCTTAGGGTCTGCCCAATGCTAACTTCAATGGTTGAAAAGCTTTCTAGCTTGACACACATTTTGCTAGAACTCCTATAAGTCAACTATTCTGTTACTCTAATTATTCTAGTTCAATTCATTCTTTCATATTGACCTTTTCTCAAAATTTTAGAAAAGTTCTTTCTGAGAATTCTATCTTTTATCCAGGGGAGTCAGCAACCACTCTGTGCTGTTAGTGCAATTTTGATAGGGTAGGATAAAATGTACTCCATGGGAGGGGTGTAGAGAAAGAAGGCACCATTACTTGTTTTCTAAACAAGTGTGAGCAGGACTTGGTTTTTTTTTTAGCAGACCTCACTAACAAGAAGCTTTTTTCTCTTTTCAACAATTATGTATTTATTCCTCAGAAGATATTCAAATCTATTATTGTTTTTAAAAAGAAAGAAAACAAAAATAATAGAAAATTCATTTACTGGAATTAATTTTTATAATGTGAATGTTAAGCATTAATAAGCATAAGTGATACAAAATTTTGGAACCCCACTAAGTTGAGGAAAAGTTGCGAGTTATGTCATTAAACTGGGGGGGGGGGGGATCTGGACAAAAAAAAATTCCATGCAAATAATTTGTTTTCCAATTGTCATTAAAAAATATAAAAATCCATTGAATACGAGAGGTGCATAAATACTAATTTATTTCTTCATTTGCTTTGAGGGGAGGGGGAAAGGTAATTTACTTTATTTAGTCATATTATTACTAAACAATCAGGCCATTATTTTTTAAGGGGTGTTAAATGTAATTTCAAGAAATTAAAAGGATGAATTTGTCATTGTATAGCAGTAAAACTATAATGGAAAAGCAGTTCCACGATAGCAATTTTTCTCAAACGTAGGGGGGGGGGGATCCTGAAAGTACTAGAAACTGCATGATTATGAATTGGTGTTAAGACTTTACTTTTGTTTTAACTTGTCTGGACTAAAATGCAGTTACCCATATGCAGATATTGTTGTTTGCAACTTTTGAATTTCATGATACCTTATTTTCAGAGTGTCTATATTTAATACAATTGTAATAATTTTTAACTATTTCAAATAAAAAAATAGCTTGAATATTAAATTTATATGTTTGAGTTCAATATTTAACACACTTCATATTTAAATTTTTTAAATAATTGCTGGGAAAGACATGGAAAAACTTTTCTCTATGATGCTTTTGTTGTTTCTAGGGCGGAGGGGACAGAATCCCTAAAAGACCCATAATTTTTTTTCATAGGAAAAGTTAAAGCACATACTCATGATCATTTTTTCTTTAAATCATTATTTTTAAAACTGACCCTGATGTTAAAAATTTAGAATTTCAACAATGGTTTTTGTGACCAAAAAAAAAATCGAAATGTTTAACTTTCTGATTTTTAAAAAATTCTTTGTATAAACTAAGATTATTATAATATTTTTTGTAAAAATATTTAAAGTCTTAACATTTTTTATGAAAATTTTCAAGAAGGAAATATTAGTTGCTGAGAAACATTTTTTTCCCCCATTAACAACAACTCAGTTAGTGTTTTTGAAAATGACAAAAAAATGCAAAATCGAAAAATTTCAAAAGTCTATAAAATTAAAATACATTGAGATTGAGGCAAAAGAAACTAGGGGGTTGCTTTTAACCACAAAATAAGGAAGTATACCAAGTTTCATCAAAATCTAGATGGTAGGTGTTGAAATCCCATTTTTGTGGTTGATTTGACAAATTTTAAACTATTTCAAATAAAATAGAAGCTTAAGTATATTTTTTTTATATTTGAATTCCATATTCAACACATTATATTTGAATTTTTGTCATAATTGTTGACAATTCTGTTTTTAAGAATATGGAAGAGATTGTATGATGTTTTATGCTTTTTTTCCAGAATGGGGGGGGGGGGGGCAGAATCCCTTAAAGTCCCCTAATGTTTTTCATTGGATAAGTTAGAGTACATATTCATGATCATTTTTTAAAAAAATCATAATTTTTAAAACTGACCCTTTTGTTGAAATTCAGTTTTTTGTCAACATCTTTTTTTTGAAAAAAAATTCAAAATTTTCAATTTTCTAATTTTTTTAAAAAAATTTGCAAACTAAGATTATTGAAATATTTTTTATCAACATGTTCAAAGTCTTCCTATTTTGTGTAAAAATTTTCAAAAAGATTATAGCATTAGTTACCAAGAAATAATTTTTTCGTAAAACAACAACATCTCAGTTTGAGTGTCTGGAAAATGACAAAAAATGTTAAAATCGCCAAATTTCAAAAGGCTGTAAAATCAAAACGCATTGATACTGAAAGAAAAAAAATTAGGGGGTTGCTTGTAACCATAAAGGGATGAAGTATACCAAGTTTGATCAAATTCCGAGACGGTGGGTGTTAAAATCCCATTTTTGTGGTTGATTTGACGTGGAACGACCCACCAGCAAGACACAAGCTATAGTACAGCTTGAGGACTTTGTATTTTCCAGGGATGACGTTTTACTTCATTTGAAAAAAATTAAAGAGACTAAGGCTCCGGGACCTGATAATATTTATTCAAAAATTTTAGTTGAATGTGCGGAGGAATTAGCAGATGTAATCATAAATATTTTCAATGCTTCTTATAACTCGGGGACAGTGCCAGAGGACTGGAAGCTGGCTAACATTACACCGCTCTTCAAGAAAGGGTCTAAAGGGAGTGCGGGAAATTATAGACCTGTGAGTCTAACTTCGGTGGTTTGCAAAATTTTTGAAACATTGATAAAAATTAAGATAGTAAATTTTCTAGAGACTAATAATCTTTTGACTAGTTTTCAGTACGGTTTCAGGAAAGGTAAATCTTGCGCAACTAATTTATTACATTTCTATGACAAAGTTACCATGGCTTTGGACAATAAGAAGCCTGTAGATGTTGTTTACATTGATTTTCAAAAAGCTTTCAATAAGGTACCGCATGTTGCTCTACTTAGCAAATTAGCTGATATAGGAATAGGAGGGGAAAACTTTCATTTGGGTAAAAAACTGGCTGACCGGAAGGAAATAAAGGGTAGTTGTAAGGGGAAATTATTCTAATTGGAGTGAGGTTTTAAGCGGGGTTCCTCAAGGATCAGTGTTAGGGCCTGTTTTGTTCATTGTTTTTATGAACGGTATTCACAAAAATATTTCTGGGAACATGAATTGTTTTGCTGATGATGTCAAAGTTATGGGGACTGTAGAAAATGAAGAACAAGCAAAACAGCTGCAAGAGGATCTAGATCATATTATGGATGTGGGCTGATAAATGGGGTATGGCTGTTAATGTTGGGGAAATGTCAAGTGCTACATTTAGGGCATGGAAATAAGTGTATTGCAAGGTTCAGTCATTAGTCAGGCAGACAAAGTTACTGATCTGGGGGTCTTAATAAGTCAGGATTTAAAGTTTAGCCAACAGTGCAGCATTGCTAGTAACAAGGCCAATAAGATGCTTGGGTTTATCAATAGATCTATTTCAAACAAATCTAAAGAAGTTCTTCTGCCTTTATATAGAAGTTTGGTAAGACCTCATTTGGAGTATGCTGTTCAGTTTTGGTCTCCTTATCTTAAGAAAGACATTAATGTATTGGAAAGGGTTCAAAGGCGAGCTACAAGGCTAATAAATGGACTTTCTCACTTAGACTATGATTCCAGGCTTAGAAGGCTAAACATGTACAGTCTTTAAACAAAGAAGAGATCGAGGGGACATGATTCAGTTGTTTAAATTGATTAAAATGAAAGATGTTACGGGGCTGAAGTTTAGCACTGAAAACAGGACAAGGGGTCATTGTTTTAAGCTATTTAAATCTCAGGCTAATATGGATGTTAGGAAAAATTATTATTTTAGCAGGGTAGTGGAACCTTGGAACAGTTTACCGGAAGAGGTGGTCATAGAGCAAGGGAGTAGATAGTTTTAAGAGGGCCATTGACCTTCACTGGGGATTGTAAATTGACTAGGACCAGTCTAGCTGGGCCCAGAGCCTGTTGCTGGTCGTCACTTTTGTATTTGTATTTGTATAAATCTAATTTCAAGAAATTAAAAGGATGAATTTGTCATTGTATAGCAGTAAAAACTATAATGGAAAAACAGTTCCACAATAGCAATTTTTCTCAAACGTAAGGGGGGGGGGGGCAGATCCTGAAAGTACTAGTAACTGCATGATTATGAATTGGTGTTAAGACTTTACTGTTGTTTTAACTTGTCTGGACTAAAATGCAGTAATCCGGTATGCAGATATTGTCTGCAACTTTTGAATTTCATGATATCTTATTTTCAGAATGTTTATATTTTAAACAATTTTTAACTACTTCAAATAAAAAAATAGCTTGAATATTAAATTTGTATGTTTGAGTTCAATATTTAACACACTTTATATTTAAATTTTTTAAATAATTGCTGGGAACTCTTGTTTTAAAGACATGGAAAAACTTTTCTCTATGATGCTTTCGTTGTTTCTAGAGGGGAGGGGACAGAATCCCTAAAAGACCCATAACTTTTTTCATAGGAAAAGTTAGGGCACATACTCATGCTCATTTTTTCTTTAAATCATGATTTTAAAAACTGACCCTGATGTTAAAAATTTAGAATTTCAACACTGGTTTTTTTGACCAAAAAAAAATCAAAATTTCAAACTTTCTGATTTTAAAAAAATTCTTTGTATAAACTAAGATTATTATAATATTTTTTATAAAATTATTCAAAGTCTTAACATTTTTTATGAAAATTTTCAAAAAGGTAATATCATTAGTTGCTGAGAAACATTTTTTTCCCCCCATTAACAACAGCTCAGTTAGTGTCTTTGAAAATGACAAAAAAATGCAAAATCGAAAAATTTCAGAAGTCTATAAAATTAAAATACATTGAGATTGAAACAAAAGAAACTAAGGGGTTGCTTTTAACCACAAAATAAGGAAGTATACTAAGTTTCATCAAAATCTAGATGGTAGGTGTTGAAATCCCATTTTTGTGGTTGATTTGACAAATTTTAAACTATTTCAAATAAAATAGAAGTTTAAATATATTTTTACTTTCTTCTATATCTAATATATAGAAGAAAGTATTGGATTCGTGCAAATTTTCGAATTTCGAATTTTGACGGATTCGAACGTTTTGAGGTGTGCTGAGTCCATTTCGACTATTTTTGGAAAATGTCTGTCTGTCTGTGTGTGTGTGTGTGTATGTGTGTGTGTATGTATGTGTGTATGTGTGTGTGTCACGTCTGTATGTGACCAGTTTTTTGTGGCCGCTCTACAGCAAAAACTACCGCATGAAATTGACCGAAATTTGGTACACATATGTGCCCCTATGTGAACTTGTGCCCATTAGTTTTTGGCGCGAATTCCTCCAAGGGGGGTGGAGCAATGGGACGTTTTTTGAGTTACGCGTGCTTGCTATTCCTCAGGAAGTAACTGGCGGAATCAAGCAAAATTTGGTCCATATGTTGCCCCTAACAGGAGCAGGTGCTGATTCAATTTTGGTGTCAATAGCTCAAACGGGGGTTGAGTTATAGAACGTTTTTTATCGTCAATTGTGACTGCTGTATCTCAAGAAATAACGAACGGAATCAAACAAAATTCTTTTGACAAGTAGCCCTTAGTGGATATAAGAGCTGATTTTATTGTGGTGTCAACAGCTAAAAGGGGGGGGTAGCGCAATCGCTCGTTCTTTTTTTCCATTGTGAGTGCCCTATCTCAAGAAGTAATGCTACGTTCTGGTTGAAATTTGGAATATATGTGAATCCATACGTAAACAGGCTTTGGTTCAATTTTGACTCCAATCGCTCCAAGAGGTGTTGATTTTTTTTTTGAATAAAAATAGTTTTATTAATGCAACAATAAGAAAGATAAATCGTAATAGATTGTCGTCTGCGTATTTCTCGTGATTTTAATTGTATGGAAATGATCGGAAATATTATCTCAATGATTTAAAATTTTTAACTGTTTCCATCTTATGTTTGTTAATAAATAAAATATTTGTAAATAATTGAAGTAAGGCTTTTAAAGTAACTTTCAATTTTTGCTCTTTGTTTTGTTATTACAAAAATTCAGACATTGGGATGGTCGTCAAGTTTTTGCATGTGTAATTTTGTTTTTGTTAGGAATATTGCTTCCTCGTCAAGCATGAGGAGGGATCAGAAAAAGGAAAAATATAGAAGAAAGTTTCGTGATGGCCACAACATACTAGTTTTAATATTTGAGTTCCATATTCAACACACTGTATATTCGAATTTTTGTCATAATTGTTGACAATTCTGTTTTTAAGAACATAGAAGAGATTGTATGATGTTCTACGCTTTTTTTCCAGAATGGGGGGGGGGGGGGGAGAATCCCTTAAAGTCCCCTAATGTTTTTCATTGGATAACTTAGAGTACATATTCATGATCATTTTTCAAAAAAATCATGATTTTTAAAGCTGACCCTTTTGTTGAAATTCAGATTTTTGCCAACATCTTTTTTTTGAAAAAAAAAATTGAAAATTTTCGATTTTCTAATTTTTTAAAAAAATTTTGTGCAAACTAAGATTATTAAAATATTTTTTATCAACATGTTCAAAGTCTTTCTATTTTGTGTAAAAATTTTCAAAAAGATTATAGCATTAGTTACCAAGAAATAATTTTTTTCATAAACAACAACATCTCAGTTTGAGTGTCTCGAAAATGACAAAAAATGTAAAATTGCCAAATTTCAAAAGGCTGTAAAATCAAAACGCATTGATACTGAAAGAAAAAAAATTAGGGGGTTGCTTGTAACCATAAAGGGATGAAGTATACCAAGTTTGATCAAATTCCGAGACGGTGGGTGTTAAAATCCCATTTTTGTGGTTGATTTGACGTGGAATGACCCTTACATATATCAAAAACATAAAAGAAAAAATTTAAAATACTCTGTAAACGTTTAAATTTGAATTGAAAAGTGATATATATAAAAAAAACTTTTTAAGATTGGACTTTCTTGAGTAGAGTTAAGCAAAATTCCTAGTATTAAACATTTTCCACATTACCAAACCTTATCACAAGTTAATCTCGATTATGTAAGTAAAAGAAAATACAGTAAACTGGGTAACTGTTAACTAGCAAAAATCACAGACAATCCACAAAAAGGCTAAAGGAGAAGAGCAGAAGAGATTTAAAAAAAATACTGCTTATTTACTTGATTCTATTAGTATGCAAAACATCAAACAAAAAATGAAAATTATGAACAGCACAGTGTAAATTATTTGTATTTTATATACTAAAGAACATTTAAAGGCAATTGAAAAAAGTATTTAGGATGAAGAAATTTCAAAGAATAAACATTTAAATTTATGATTTTTTTTAAATGGCTAATTATTTTTGTTTTTTGTTGTGAAAACACGTTTTTATGATTCTTGACTCGATTTTCTTGACATTAGTTTTTCATCCAATTGTGGTGCAGTCATCTTGCTTCCCGAAATATTGCAGCAGATACTGTTGGATTCACATATTTTTGAAGGGTGTGTTCTATTCATTTATCCTGATATCTATTCTTTCACAGCGACCAAAACTTTTATAAAAAGTTAAGCATTAGCATTATTATTTGGATGCTTCACTTGCCAAATCGATTAACTCCATAAAACAAAAAGCGGAGAAAAATGATGAAGAAGAGAGTTATCCATAGGAGTGAATGATCCCTTGTGTTAAATTTTCTGCCATCACAGGATCAGAAATGTACTGAACAAAAAGTTTAATATAAATTCACATTCTAAGCATTGATTAAGCACTATTAAAGCAGAAATGAGGATTTTTTTTTTAAAGTGGAAATTGATTTGGCAACTGAGGCATAAAAATAATTAACTGTGAAAGATTATTTAGGATAATTACTTTGTCATTTGAAACTTTGACTTGAAAAATTAATATCGGATCAGCTTATGAGGATTTTTACATGATTAAAACCAAAATATTGTTCTAAGTGTTATTCCTTATTCAAAGTGTTTCTTCTACTAAAGTATAGCTTATAAATAGTAACATGTAAGAAATAAAACATTTATCTGCTTGTGTTATTTATTATTACCCTTTGTTCAGGCTTATAATTAGTAACCATTTTTTTTAAAACAATGAGAATGAACTACCCTCTAAAAACCAGCTAGGAATGTGTAGACGCTGGGGAGGGGAGGGGCATTCTGGTGTCCCGATTAAACATTTCAGAAATCTGGCAAGCCTAGTCATAATTGACCCTTGAGTCCCTTACTGAGAATATAAATAAATCAATTTGTTATAAAATCATATATAAATTTGTATCAGATGCGGTTTGTTTGTGCATAAGGAATATACAGCCAAACATGCTCAATATTGATTATCATAAAATGCAGTTGAATAATTTTCTAATTTATTGAAATATTAAAACACTAAGGACCTTGAAATACATTTCATTTTGTGCAGAAAAAAAAAACTCTTTCAAATGATATTAATGCTAAGTAAAGTGAGAATTTTGTCACTCTTTTTAGGCTGTTAGTATAAAAATTAATTTAAAAAAACAACAACAATAATTTAACTTTAAAAAAAAAATGCGTTGAGGTGCTCTCATAGTCCAAAGTATTTTGTACCAAAATACTGGTCTATAAGTGCTATAGATTTTCTAGACATTGAACGGCCACATACAAATTCTTCGACATAATTTTTTTTAAATATTTACAAAAATTGTACTGATTAATATATATATATATGTTACCCAAGGAATCCACCAGTTACTCCAGCAGCTGTCATTCCTTTCAGTCCATAGTTGATTCTAAAGATACTTCCTAATAGTGCTATAAATGATAAAAAATGAACATGTGATCCTTATTTTGATTCAGTTAAAATTCAAGCAAAACATCTTCTTTCTTTCGTCTTATTGAAAACATTTTGTTAAAATGAATTTATTATTGTTATTTCTATCAAAGTGTCATATAACAAATTTGGCTATAATTAATTGCATTTCTAACTTTGATAAAATACAGTATAGGACCATAAATTTGGAATGCTATGGACCACAACTTATTCAGATTTCCAAATTTTCCAGATTTCAAATCCAAATTCCAAAAAATAGCAAACATTATCATATTTTGCGATATTTAGTACATTCTTCTAAATTTGATTATTGTTTTCAAATTTCCTTTTTTCTTTATTAGTCTCAATGATACTCTTTGGCATGCTAAAGAAAAAAACCATCAACGTTATGTATGATCAGCAAATGCTGTTTTTTGTTATTGAACATTATGATGTCTGATCGATATAAATAAAAATCATATTTTTACTGAAAAATAGCTTTGTATTTTTACTCAATATGCTTTATGTTGTACCAGTGGTACCCGCACGGCTTTGCCCGTAATAGAAAAATTAAAAGGTCTTTTGGTTTGCCTGTATATTTACAAATAAGTATGGTGAATTTTCTCGCCAATTGGCTTGTACCCATGTTACGGTTTTACGTTATGATAATTTGTTCTTAAAATTGGAATAGAAAAAGAACCACATCGAATTTTTGAAATATCGCTTGGAGGTGCACACCCCCATGCTACAAACTAACTTTGTGCCTTTGTGTTGTTTAACGCTATTCGCGTCACAGATCCTACAGACATCCTCCGGACATCCAGACAGAGAGACTTTCAGATTTATTATTAGTAAAGATAAATGATAAAATGAAAAGTTTCTTACACAAAAAGCGAAAACGTTAAAAGATCACTGCACGATTATATACAAAATTGCTAATATATGATACAGAAGAAACATAAAAAAAAGCCTTTAGTACTTATGTTTTTTAACAGTACTTATGTTTTTTAACAAGTAATTAACAAAGGTTGACAGTTTCAAAAATTTTAAATGTAAGGAAAAAAGTGCCAAGTTTCAACTTTTCCGTATTTGGGATTCTACTTTACTACGCACAGTAAACTCCCAATAATCCGTGGGTGGCTTATACAGGGTCTTTCACACTTTGAAAAAAAAAAAAAAAAAAAAAAAAAATTGGCAATGATTAACTGAATGTAGATAAAAGTACACATTTTAACTAAACAAGTACTAATTTATTTTTAGACATTCCTATTGCTTCCTCCCTCCTCCTTTCCAATGACATCAAAGCTTTTGAGGTCATCAAAACCTGACTAGAAAAAATTCCCCTCCCTTCTCCTTTAAGTTTTTGGTGTAACCTAGGTTGATCTGTTGCAGTTAATCTGCTTGCAACAACTTGCTCGCATATGTGTGTAATCTGTTTTGCAATAATGAGCGATCCTTTTCCAGCTTTTACATGCTTTTTTTACATACACTATTACAGGATGAGAGTGATCAGAGAGCAAAAAGGAGGAAATCAAAAAAAAAAAAAAAATTGTGAAAGGGATGATATCCAAAACCGCATCAAAATAGAACCTAGAAGCCATGATATTCAAAAATTCAACAAAAAATAGCTAATTTACCAGTTTTAAAGGTAATACATATTTAATTAAGTATAAAAAATAATTTTGTACTATTTGCTGCATTGTACCATTTCTTGCAAGAGTTTTTATTCCTAAATAAATCTAAATTTTGAAAAAGAGGCAACAATTTCTAATCCCTGAGTCTTTGAACAAAGGATTGAGGGAGCCAGAGGTCAATCTTAGCTGCATCACACAATAGTGTCAACTTTTCACATTTTTAGAGAAAAATGCATTTCTTTTATTAAAAACATTTCAGTTTAGTGTTAAAACGAGTGGAGAACATAAATTTTTAAATTAGGTCTGCTTGTAAAGTAAAAATTTACAACAAAGGAAATATCTAAAATTTCCTTAGATGGTAGAACATACTTTTAATAGTAAGAATTGAAAATAAATATGTATACATATAAACAATTGGTTATCTTTTTCCTTGCATTGGAACCCTTTATTTTTTTTTAAAAACTTCCTAATATGATTTCGTAATCAAAAGAACAACTTACAGCTGCCTCATTTAATCATGAAATCCCAAAACTTTTAACAGGCTGTAAAGCCTAAACCATTTGAGATTCACCATGAATATTTTTTACTTTCTTAAGTACATAAAAAAGTAACCATGCCAATGTTTCAATAAAATTTGAGACTGTGGGTGCTATGCCACATTTTTTGATTGACTTTTGAATTTTTTTTTCTAAAATTAATTAAAGAAATAAAGATATTATTGAAATGATGAATTAAATAAGCAGATATAAGGTAGCATAAAGTAAAAAAATACCCAACATTAAAAATAATTGAAATGCTTGCAGGATGCAAAAAGATTGAAATCTCAAACGAGGCATACAACTTTCGGCGCAGCACGTGTTTGATGTTGTTTGGCATGATTCTAAAACATAGGTTTTTGGAAGATATAGCAGGGGATGAAGATTCAAGGGGGAAAAATAAAAAGAATACAAAACTGAAAATTCAAAAAAATTGTATCCCTTTCCAATTTGTGAGAAAAATAAGGCTTCAAAGAGGCAAAAAAAGGAGGAAAGGTTTTGAAAGCCAACAGAAAAAGCAGGAAAATCTCATCCCTGACTGTAATCATTTTAGCTGTAGTTTCACTGTATGAGATTGTTATTGATCTTTTTATGCTGTTGCATGCACTATCATAGTTTTTGCCTAATTTGCGGTTTCCACGCCAACTTATTCCGCGGATAATCAGGAGTTAACTGTACATGAAAGTATACAGTTTGTTTTAGAAAAATCCCATCTCCACAAGAATATCATTTTCTTTAGAACAAATTAAAGAAACACTTTACAGACAAAAAAAAAAAAAAAAATTCCCACAATAAATTTGGTAAAAATAGGCAGTTTCAAGGATTTAAAACAATATGATAACAATGACCTTTTAGCAAAATTAAGGTGGGTAAAGGCAGAAGCTTCAAGTTTAGCTCCGGTTCCGAAAAATCGAAGAATTGCTACTGTGGACACAGCTTTGTGTATAAGTGTTACTAAAGCTGACGAAGCATTCATACAATAAACAGGGTTCATACTCTATTTGTATGAAAAAATTCCACGACTTTTCCAAGACTTTTTCATGACTTCAATGAAAATTTTCATGACCTCGTTACACGAAGAGAATAGGGCTATTAAATCTGAAACCTGGTAAGATTTGGAAATGAGCATTAGCAAAACGTCTATATGAATGCCAAAGCCTCATTGAAACATTTACTCGTAATGGAAAAAATATAAGTGCACACTTAAAAAACTAAACTATTCTTATTTTGTCTTCATCGTGTGAATTTAAGAATAGTTTAGTTTTTTAAGTGCACACTTAAAAAACTGAACTATTCTTATTTTGTCTTCATTGTGTGAATTTAAGTAAAGTAAAAATGCAGTAAAGCGAATATGATGATGCTTAAATGTCTGATTTTTTTTTTTAACAGGCAAAATGATATTGAATGGGACAAAGGTTGAATGAGTCATCATTAAGTTTCAAAAAATTCGCTTCAAAAGTTACTTTTTAGTGTCAACAGTGCCTTTAATCATCTACGTAACTTGACAGTATTTTGGTTCTTTAAAGTAAAGCCACATAGTTTAGTTATGTATCTAAACCAGATCTTTTTTGAAAAAAAAAAAAAAAAAAAAACATTCAGTGATGAATCAATCTTCTGATTCAAAAGTATATTTGTTTTGTTTACAAATTTGAATATTTTCAAATGCATATAAATTATTAGGTTCAGAATTTCCAGAGCACGTTTAATTCCCGACATTGAACGTAGCAGTGGGTCGCATGGATTAGTTTTGCGTGCCGTATGTTGGGCACTACTGTTTTTAGAGCATTAGAATTCCTTCTTTTCTGTATTCTATCGCCTGATTTAAGATCTTTATTTTCTAAAATATTCAACAAATTAAGATAAACTCTGATAAATTTAATAATAAAGTCCCTTACGAGTGATGGAATCGAACTTGCATGCAATTGAATTGCTTTTTTTTTTTCTTGAGTGGGCGTGGCAAAACTAAGAACGTGAAATTTTACTACTACGGAATATGAAACATAAGAAGTGTTAAAAATAACAGAAGATTCAAAATATGTGATGTCCAGGCAGTAAAATCACATCGCACAAAATGGCAAGCGGTTGCGACAGAAGTGGATGCAATGAGATTTCAAAATTCAGATTTGATTTTTGGATCGTTCAATTTTCCACTTTTAATAGCTTTTATGTGCTATACTGTTAAATCACTCAAGATTTCTAATGCTCCTTCAGCTACTGTTCCTTTCTCTTTGTCCAGGACATTTTTCCATGACTTGAAATAAATTTCCATGACTTTCAATGAAAATTTCAATTTTCCATGACTTTTCCAGGTCTGAAATTCTGTTATTTTTTTTCCATGACTTTCCAGGATTTCCATGACCCGTACGAACCCTGAATAAATCAGATTCAACATTTGTCGAAGAAGCTTTTACACACTAACAAAACTTACATGAAATAGCATAGCTATGTTTTCCCCACTACACAGGATATAGCACTTTAGCATTGCAAAATTTAAATTCAGCACTGTACTCATTTCTTGAAAAGAAAATTTAGGACTTATAAATGCTAAAAGGGTCAAAATTGAGAGAAACTAAGGACCTACAAAGCTTCATTTTAAATAGATTGGAATATGGTTACATGAAAGAACTACAAGTCTCAAAAATATGAAACAAGTTACACAATATTTAGTAAATTACCGCCCAATAGACAGGGCTAAAGCAGAATTACATGAAATACACCGCCAGCTCAGTCATTTCCAGCCGAGGACTGCAATTTCGTGTTTATTAGCACTCATCAGCCTGGCATAGGAAAGTGACTGAGCAGGAGATGGAAAACCTCTTAAGGAAGCCAAGAGTGCACAACAAACTGGTAGCTAATATAGAATTAGCGCAGATCAGACGAGTGACCGAAGCAATGGTTCGGTTCAACTCGAGGATTGGAAGGTAAAGGCATGGTATATTCAGTAAATTACCGCCCAATAGCCAGGGCTTAAAGCAGAATTACATGAAATACACCACCAGCTCAGTCATTTCCAGTCGAGGACTGCAGTTTCATGCTTATTAGCACTCATCAGCCCAGCATAGGAAAGTGACTGAGCTGGAGATGGAAAACCTCTTAAGGAAGCCAAGAGTGCACAACAAACTGGTAGCTAATATAGAATTAGCGCAGATGAGACGAGTAACCGTTACACAATAGTTTGAGAACTTTATATTTCATTCATTACATCCTTTGCGTCATTGCACAAGGTTGCGTCCATATCCTTCACACACAAGAATGCCTACACATGCGTGTATACATACACACACCACTACACAAACACAAGCTCGTGATTGCAAAAAAACATAATTTGAATTCAAAATGCCAACTATTCAATTTTTTTTTTGTACATTTACAGTCAAATAACAATCTATCAAGCACTACTGCTTATACTGTATAACTTAGCATTTCAAAAAAAAAAAAAAAAAAAAAAATAGGAAAAAGAACAGAGATGTAACTTTATCACAGTAGCTGGATATTGCATATTTTTTACGAGTTCAAGCTGGACATCAGGCCGGCTGCAGAACATATTTCTTTTTTTTTTTACATTTTAACATCAGTTCTTTTCCCTCTAGGGAGGGGGAGCAGTGGATTGATTGAGCTAGAAAAATATTTGTAATATTACATGCACTTTCAACTTAACTTCTGTAGGAAAAACACCAGAAGGTTTTTTTTCCCATCAGGCTCAGAGATTGTTCATCCATTTGTAAGGGTGTGACATTTTTACGCATATATTTACACTTTATTCTCGGAATTTTAAACTTCAGCATATTTTACATTGTGATACATATTCCTTAGGCTCAAATATACAAAAATTAAAATCTTAAGTTTAAAATTCCAGGAATGAAATGCAAATACATGCTTTAAAGTCTCATTTGGGTGAATGGATTGAGCAAGATACAAATTACAACTGCCAAAACCAATAAAGAAATATATTATTTATAATTTAGAGTTTACTTACTCCCGCTAGCTATATGCTCCCACACTGTTATCTTGTTGTTGTAGTTAGCTGCTGTCATTGTCAATAATCTGTTAATTCATTATGAAGAAAAAGAAAAAAAATACAGAAGTGACTAAATTAATGTTGCAAATAATTATACAAACACAAGATAGTTATAGAAATTAGCAAAGAACTTACAAATATAGTGAACTAAAAGAACCATATCGTAGTGCATACATAAAACCTCCTTTTATTCCCGAAAGAGTCATTGTATCTTGAAGTTTTCTCTGAAATTTAATAAGATAAGTAATGAACTTTAGTTAAATATATATAAACAAAAAAATAGCAATCAGTTTTCTATATCGAATACGTTTCATGTGATTTGTAGTGTCACACCCCCAACCCCGTCCCCTACAAATGCAAAAAAAAAAGTTCTAAATAAACATGAAATGCATACAGTTGGCCGTCGAGAGGACAAAAAAGTTTGGGGGGGGGGGGGGGAGGGGGGGTGAAATTGATGTCCCCTTAATTGTGTCAAACGTACCTCGCACACAGAGAAAGATAATGGGGTTCAGTATTTTGGAAGAGAAAATAATTACTAGGTCGAGGTGTTGACAATATAAACCTAATCCTGAGTAAAATACACACTCCCTTGATGTGGAGTGGAAAAGAAGGGGTTCGAAGGGAAATTTTTCAAATTTGTATTCTTGAAAAGGCATTTTATCTTCAAATTTTTTTTTTAAAACTTGCAATTCCACTTTGGGTGCCATCCTCAGACGGGTGACATTCGAGGCGGACCCCCCCCCCCCCCCCTCCCACGTAGTGACACCACTACATATACATAAATCAACTATCTGCTTTTGGTCGAGAGCCATTTGTCTCCCCCCCCCTGCTAAAATTTATATTACCTGATTCAGCGCCGGGCCTCTAGTTAATGACTAAGTTGAGATGACCTCTGACTGCCTTGGATTTTGGCTAGAGATCTGTTTTTACCAGTAAGATAAAAAGCACTAGAGACCTCCATCCAAAAACTCCTCACTTCCAAGAAAATTTCCCCACAATACAACAGTACAATTTCTAAAATGGAATTATAATTACCATTATCTTGCAAAAAAGACTTATTTTAGAAACTATTTCTAAGTGTAAACTAACCATAACAAAGCAAGCTTAAAACCTTTTCAGCCTAACATAATATTTTAAGCATAATCACGTACAAAATCAGTTATTAGAAGTTAAGACAAAAAGAAAACAGTTTATGAATCTGTTGCATTCAAATACGCATTTAGGGTTTACTGAGGTTATGTCACGTCTCCTCCATTCCCCCATTAAGGTGACCAAAACCTTTTAGGACTTTCATTTTGATAAATTATCGGGTCATTGCCCCAGACTCTTGATTTGTGTTCAAAAATTACATCCTTTTGATTTGTCTACTCCAAGGTGAACAACCGCCCAGAACACCAGGTAACAGGGGAAACCAAAAAAGGCCTACATTTAATATTCTCTAAGTTACCAAGTTCTTGGATTTTTTATGTTTTTACAAATGTTTTTATTTGAAGAAAATGAAATTTTTTTCTTTTTAATTTTTTTTTTTTGAGTTTTCTCAGATGTAAAGTTTTTAAAATAAAAATATAATCAATCTATAAAATCAGAAAGACAAGTGAAAGAGTAACAAAAAGAAAATGTTAGACCCTGGATGAGTTAAAAATTTTGTGGAAAAAGACATGCTGGGGACAGTTTTATGGTTTTTCTGGAGGAAGGGAGGGTGGGGATTAGATCCAAGTTGATTGATCTCAGGACAGATTGTTTTCATTTCAACTCTCGAAGCAAAAACATACAAAGTTATAAAAAAAACCTCCTGGGGGTTACAAGTTTAGTGTATGTATCTGCTTAGCTGCGCGTCTATGGCTTTGTAGTCTCTAAACGGTATTGACTGACTATTACTGACTAATTTAATTTTTTTTATTTGAAAGGTTCTTGGCCATGGTTGATTTGATTTTCTTTCTTTTTGTTTTTCTAATTGTTATTTTAATATTAGTTAACCTTGAATGCTTGTACTACAGTAGAAGACCTTTATAACGCACACCTTGGGACTAGATGTTGTGTGCTATTTTGGACCATGAATTTTTTAAAGAAAATTTATATTCAAAGTATGTCAATTTTTTTGCACATTGCAATAAGTTTTTCAACAATGAGTATTACAGCACAAATTATAGAATTTAACATACAGTGTTATTCACAAATAATATATTTCATAATAAAAATAAAGTGCATCATAGTACACTATTGCTTGATTAATGGTTTGCATAACAGCTGTATTTACAAGAACAATCTGGAACTAATTTATAGGACTTACTTAATAGGCGTAATATGTATAGCCTGGAGCAAAGGAGAGTCGTTGGGGACATGATTCAGTTATTTAAATTTATCAAAATGAAAGATGTTAATGGATTAAATTTATGCACAGAAAGCAGTACGAGGGGTCATTGTTTTAAGCTTCTTAAATCTCAGGACTCTAACTTAAAAATCAGGAAAAACTACTATTTTAGTAGGGTCGTGGGCACTTGGAACAGCTTACCAGAAGAGGCGGTAATAAGCAGGGGGGTGGATAGCTTTAAGAGGGCCATTGATCTTCATTGGGGACTGGTAAATTGACTAGGACCAGCTTAGCTGGGCTCACCAGAGCCTGTTGCTAGTTGTCACATTTGCATTATTTGTATAAAACAAAAACAAAAAAAAAAAAACCCTGGTTTAAACCAAAAAAAAAAAGTTTTTTTTTTCATTTTTTTTTCCAAAAAAAAAATGGTTTTTCTACCAAGCCTGCTACATACAGTAAATAATAATACTTTATTGAGAGGTTTGTTCCAACAACAGCATCCTTAAGTACATGAAATATACATTGACTACAGGTATAGATTATGAGATGCCTGAAGATAATAACTGGATACGTAAAATTAACCTTGATTTGCCATAAAGAACATGTTAACATCCCTTTTGGAATGTCTGATTGTAATCAAAAAAGGAGATGCACTACTTGAGTTGCATAGACAAAATTTAAACCTTTCAACAACACTAACCATTTTTGTGTAATCCAAGATGTATGCATACTCAAGCTCTCACATGATACATACGTCACGGCAAAATTCTGAAATGGATTTGGGTACAGTCAAAATGTATGTTTTGGCTACTTTTGGTTACCTCGCACATACAAATACGAACGGATATTGAGAAAAACTAAAGTCAGAACTTGTTTAGACGCAATTAAAATGGAAACTTAGATTAAATTTTGCATGATAAATTTCTTAAGGACAGTTGTTCATTTTCTTTATACAAGGAAGTAAAAGGTGCGGATAATCCGAGCTTTCAGTAATCCGAGGTGAGGTAAGCCCTAATTACCTAGAATTTTTGACTCTACTACACTAATTATCATTTAAAAACTCTTAAAATGAAATTAGCTACAGTATTATACTTAAAAGGCAGAATAGAGTAAAGGTTTTTTTAATTGACAAACTTAGTTTACTTCTGAAAAGTAGTGCATTTTTATGTTGGCGTTATAAAGATATTCTACTGTATTGTAATTTATATTGCACATGTTTCTTAATCAAGAATCATAGTTGATGTTAAATTTACTTTTTTCTAGAAGAAATATTACAACTCAATATGTAAAGAATTTTTCTGAAAAAAAAAAAAAAAACTAAATTTTTTTTAAGATAATGGATAGTGATAAAAACTTTCCATTACTCCAGCAAAATAACTCATTATTATTTAAAAAAATTAAATCCCCTTTTCTAAAATTGCGTAACCTCAACCTTGCTCAGGGCGCTAAAACATCTTCCCAGCCCTGGTTTGCTCATGCTTTAATAATGATAGTCTGCTAAATCAGATGCTGGATCCGCCCTTAGTCGCATTGAGGTACTTGTAAAAACAATACATAAACAGGGTTCATACCCTTTAGGCAGAAAAAAAATTCAAGCACTTTTCAAGTACTTTTCAAGGTAAAAAATTTTGTTTTCAAGGCAATATCAAAATTTGTACTAAAAATATTGTATGCAGATTTCATTTACTACAAACACATAGAAATAAGGCAATAATACAAAAAAGTATAGGAAAACAAAATTGCTTTTTCTACAACGAGAGACGTTTTGATGAAAGATCTACTGCGTTGAAAGTTTTTCTGAAAATGTTTGAAAAGTTTGGTCATAAAAAGAAGCAGATACTAAGAGGTTTAATTTTGAGGTTTTTTAAAGGTTGCAGCAGTCAGAGGTTTGTATATTTTCTAGAATCAGCAAATTAATACTTTATAAAAAAAAAACTTTCATAAGTGCTTTTAACTTTTATGGGAAGAAACTAAAATACCCAAGTTCAATGGCATTGCCAGAGAGGAGTTTTTGAAGTCACCCCCCCCCCCCCCCCCAGTTTCAACATTTATTTCCAATATCTATACAGTGGTTTATTACACTATAAGGGCGGTTAGGACAAAAACACTACCCAGAAAGTTATTTCAGTTTGCACTATTAAGTTCTAAAAATATCAGGTTTGCAAATCATTTATAAGTATGCAAATCAATTATTTGTATGTATTTATTAGCTGTTCAGCCAATAAGGCATTTCAACTGTCCTCGAGTAAATTTAAAAATTAGGAAGCAAGAAAAGTTTATGAAAGTCCACAGTCCAGTCTCTACACCTCAAAATATACAAAAGCAGCTTAAGCAGTGATAAATACTCTGAATGCAAACTTGAGCCTATTCAGCTTTCATTGATTAACTTGCAATAGACAATAAATGTGCAAGTTCAGATTTATAGAGCCATATTTCGAAATTGAAAAGATTCACAAGAAGTTGACATATATTATGACAAAAGTAGTTTTATTTTGGGAAAAAATGGGTTATTGTTGAAATTAGAATTTAAATTTAGAAAGGCAATAATATTCAGGTGTAATTGTGATTTGTGAGTTCATAAAAAATTACCTGAAAGTTTCAAAGAGCAAAATGGGGCAAGGGGGGGGGGGGAATAATTTTTAAAACTAAGCCCCCTATTACTTGAATATACATATGTACAACAATAACTTTTGCTATGCATACAATTCATAAAATAGTTTATTAAGTCAAAATATTCTGCATAGAAATACCATGCCCAGTGCCTGTTGATAACCAGCAACAGGCACTGGGCCTAGCTAGGCTGGTACTGGTCAATTTATTAGATCCAAATGAAGATGAATGACCCTCGTTAAGCTATCTACCCCTTTGCTGATTAAAGCCTCTTTCAGTAAGCTCCAAGTACCCACAACCTTAATAAAGTAGTAATTTTGAACATTTGAGGAAAAGGCAGGGCCGTATCCAGAGGGGGGACCTGACGGGTCCCCCCCCCGAAACCCAAAATGTTTTGTACCGTAAAACAAAAGGTTTTTTTTTTATTATTTATTTTTTTTTTTTTTTAAATTCCTAATGTCAAAAAAGGAAAATAACAAAGTTTTTTTTTATTCTTAATTTTGCTACTATTCAAAATTTATAATATTTTGAAGACATACAGAAAAAGCAGTTCTAGTGCTCATTAAGCCGCAAGGCACACTTGAAATTTAGACCTTTAATTAGGACTTCCTGCTCTCTTTCCAATTCAATTCAGGGCAGTCCAGCGTTAAGGCAGGCCCTTTGTCAGTTCGTTGTTTTTCAAGTCTACCAAACTGACTTCTGTGCACTTCCTCCTCCAGGGGCGTGCACAGAAATTTTGGGGCTGTCACAAATGTCTTTTTTGGGCCCCCTCCATATTGTTTACCCATATTTTCAAACCCCAGGTTTAAAAATATTGGGTCCCATTTAAGCTCGGTCCCGGGCCAACAGGTGTCCTTTCTCCCCTCTGTGCACGATCCTGCCCTCCTCCCCCCTATAACTCTAGTAAAACTTACACTGTACCGATTTCGATCTGGGGACTCCCCAAAGGCTGGGCCCCTATTTTCCGATTAGGCGAGTATCTTGTTACCTAAATGTGCCAAATTCAGCTCCTTGATACATCCTGAGTAAAAAATGCAAAAATCACGATTCTCGCGTTTTTGTAGCATAATTTTCAAGATCATTTTTGTGACTGATATGTTTCATGTCTTGCATTTATTTAGTGCCGAATTCAGTATCATGGAAGTTCTTTTGTTATTGCTTGTTTTTTTTCCTTACCTCTACTGCATACTGTTAATACCTTAAGTATGAGAAAAAAAAATAACACTTACTCTACTCTCTTTCATTTTCTGCACTACTTGTGATTTGAAAAAAAAAAGTTTGTTTCGATAAATATTTCGTTGCATTTATTTTTTAACTTAAAACGGGTGTGTCTTACAAAGTTATAATCATTTTGTAAGACTGTACAATCAACTTCTGAAAAGTGTAAATAAAGAGCTTCAAATAATTTCAACTGTTCGAGAGTCTTTGAAAATTATTTAAGTTTTTGAAATTCCTTGAAAAGTTCTTGAATTTTGTATCTTATCAAGAAAATAAAGTATGAATTGTCCAAATGGCCAGAATATTACTCTTCTGTTCTTATTTTCTGAATGTCTACACCATTTCTTTTAAACTATTTTGTAGAATTTTCATACTGTAGGGCTTAATTACTGTAGTACTTAAATGAAAAAAAAAAGGGGGGGGGGAGTAGGGTTAGTGATCAAAAACAAACTTCACTAAAAGCCGATATGAGCAGATGACTGGGTGCTTCTCTTTTCTCCTCTCTCGTTTTTCCTCTCTGTCCATTAATTTCCTTTATTTGTCGAGCAAGCAATTTTTATTTTGTTTCTCCGGGGAAAAACTCCCGGACCCCCTGAAATTATGGATGTTCTACATCCGACTTAAAGGGACACTCTCCTGTTATCCTTACCACTACAAGGTGAATAAGAAAAATAATAAGAAATTAAAATAAAATAACAACAGTCCAAACAGTGGAATCATTAAAAATAGAGACAAAAAGTCTTCTATGTTAACATTTTTATGAGTTTGGTGTGTCTATGTATACTATATGTGTGTGTGTGTGTGTTAGGGCAATGTGCTAATCCCGGGCCCCTCCTGAAAATAATTTCTGGATACGGCCTTGGGAAAAGGGGAAAATTGGAGATATAGGGAGGTAAAAGTATAAAAACGAACACTACACACGATTTCAAGTGAATAATCATAACACAACCACCCCTGTTATACACGTTATTTATTTTAGCAGACATAAAAAAATGATGTACTTATAAATAAAATTATATAAATCAACTTTATATTTAAAATACAAACTTTAAGTTAATTTGTTAGGTGCTCAACTGCTGAAATTTAAATTTTTTTTAAAAAATCTGTTATGACCAAAAATTAGGTAAAGATAATCATTCAAAATTGCAAAAATAAATAAGCAAATAATTAAACAAGACCAAGGTAATACATTCTTTAACTCTTTAGCTATTAAAATAAAAAATAAAATAAGCTAATCTGATGTAGCAGTGTCAAAATAACTACTAATTGCCAAAAATATAAAAATATTTACAAATACAAAAGGATTGAAATCTCAAACAAGGGAAGCAAATTTTCGCGAATTAAGTTTAATGTTGTCATGTTTCCCATAAAATAAACTTATATTTTACTGAAATTAAACATAAAATATGCTAATCTACGGTAGCAAATATGAAAATAACATCCGATTAGAGAATATATTTAAATATTTGCAAGATGCAAAAAGATTGAAATTTCAAACACGAGAAGCAATTTTTTCGCAAAGTCTGAGGTTTGTTCGACGTGGCATGTTTCCCATGAAATAAATTTGTTTTTTATTAAAATTAAACAAAAAATATACTAATCTAAGGTAGCATATGCGAAACTAACATTTGATTAGCCAAAATATTTAAATATTTGCAGGATGCAAAAAGATTGAAATTTCAAACACAAGAGCAATTTTCCGCGAAACCCGAGTAAGTTCAATGTTGTCATGGTTTCCAAATTAATATCTTTGTTAATTAATGAAATTAAACAAAAAAAAATAAAACTAATCTAAGGTACCATATGTCAAAATATCTTTCGGTTGTAAAAAAACATCAAAATATTTACAAGATGCAAAAGGATTGAAATCCCAAAACACGGAAGCAATTTTTCGCGATGTTGCATACTGAACACATGTTTCAGAAAATTGCATTGGTGAAATACTTTTTTAAAACTTCTAAGCACAATTGATTTTTTGAGAGAATTTAAGCACTAAGAAACTTTTTTCAAAGGTTTTAAAACTTTTTCAAGGTTTTCAAAGCACTTGAAAATGAACTTTTTTTTTTCAAGCACTTTTCAAGGTTTTTCAAGGGCGTACGAACCCTGATAAAAACTGTCAAAATTACATTAAGTTTCCTTATATGATGGGTAAGACACATTTTTATACAGTGTAAAGCAAGTTTTAAAATGCTTAAATTATTAATGAATAACTGCTAGAATAAGAAATTAGTAAAGGGAACTTGTAAAAATCAATTTATGTGCATCAAAGGACAAACTCTTAAGGATTGATTTTTCTGCATGAAGTTATTTCACACAAATTTAGTACATGGTCATATTACCCTTGCTAAATGCTGGCTTTCAAAAACTGATGCAACATTCTTTCGAAGATGATCTGTTTTAGCCTGTTGCATGTGAGAAAGTGCTCCGTAAAATCCAACAACAAGAGAAACTGTTGTGCAATTCCATACAATCTGACTCAATTCTGGACTTATGGAAACCATACTGACTAAAAAAAAGAGAGAGAAAGAAAAAAAAAAAATCACTATAAAAACAATTTTAGTAACAAAACATATCATCTAGACTTTCCTAAAATTTCATAAAATTTTTAGAGACAAAAAAATGTAAATTTTCAAAAGCAAACGAATTTACAAATGCTATTGATTTTTAAATTTAAAAACCACCATTAGGGGTATAAAAGGTCGAGTCCTGGTTCATTTGAAGTGGAGAAATTATTCTTATAACTTTAACTTTCTCATTTTTGCTAACTGCAACAGTGTTTATGACAAGCCTATGACTACTGTTCTGTGCACAGCTGTAGTGGTTGAATTTTGCACTATACCTCAGTTGGTTGCTTTTTTTAACTCTTTGATGGTTTTTGAACGTCTTTTCACGCCCTACTGAGCATGTTTCAAAAGCATTTTACACTCATTTTTCTGATGCTAAATGTTCATTGTCAAATGGTCCAAGGCGCAGGGTAATAGCTAGGCATTGATAGAAGGAAGGGCACTTGATTTACATGGCCAGTTACTCAAAAAAATATTTTTCATGGGGGAAGAATTTCACACATCTTACTTATGACTCAGAAACCGTCAGAGGGTTAAGATATACTAATAGCATTGAAATTTCAAGGGTGCCCAACATCCTAAGAGCAAAGGTGCCCCTAAATATCGCAAGGCCCCCCCCCCAAAAAAAAAGTCAAAAATACCCCCCTACCTAAAAATTTTAATGCTGCACTCTGCACCATGATCCTCCTCTGGGTGGGCACACCTGGAAATTTCTAGGGACCTGCCATCTCTAGGGCAGCGTTTCTCAACCTTTTTTGAGCTGCGGATCGGCAAAAGCTTTTGAAAAACAATTCACTGAGCAGCAAGGTTGTTCTTCTCCCCCCACCCCCTTTTTTTTTGCCAAATCAAAAAAAAAAAAAAAAGTTGCATTTTTGAATAGTTAAAAACGTGAATTTTTTTACGGACTGGTAAGGTTTATTTTCTTTAAAAAAGTAAAAAAAACTTTGAACGTTAGGACCGTGAAATATTTTTGCAACAGCTGAGGGGTTTTCTTTATGTTTTACAAAATAATAAAAAATGTATCAATTAATAAATATATCTTTTCTTCGTGTAAAAGAACTTTGTAACAAAAAATATTTTCATGCTACAAATAAAATAAGTAATTATTGTCAGGGACGTGCATAGAAATTTTGGGCCGGTCACAAATGACTTTTTAGGGCCCCCCATCATATTGTTTACTTCTATATTTCATCCCTAGTTTTGAAAATACTGGGCTCCCTTCAGGCCCCTTCTCTCCCCCCCCCCTTCTGATTATCCTAATAATTACGTAATTACATTGCTGAAAAATCTTAGAAAACTATGAAAATTAATCACAAAATTCATGTAAAAGATAGCATATAAGATTCTTATATTATATGGCATTTTCTTTTTTCAATTAAGATAATTATTTAATTTGAATGAGCAAAAATCTCTGCGTACCCGGACGTGTCAAATTTTTCTGCGAACCAGTGCTGGTCCTCTCCGCAATTGGGAATAGGTTGCACTACTGTATTCTCAAAAGAGTTAGCATTGAAAGTTACCAGCAATGAAAAGGTTAATGAAGTTATGAACCCTTGTTATAATTTACCAGTTTTCAAATGAACAAGAACAAGCATATATTGCAATTTCTTTACTTTTACCGATTTGGTATCATTTGTCCTTCTGCTCAACTTTTAGTCAAGGTTGACTGGTTTTTCGGGGATATTTCGATAATTGGGAATCTCACGCGGTCGTCTCATTTTTGGTGTAAATAATTTTATTTTGGTAACCCTGCTGATTTAGAATAGCCCTATGTGAGTTGATGTTTCCGATCTCTTTGTTTTGATTTGCAAATAAAAATAGCTCTCGCGCAGGAGCTGGAGCCAAACACTGACGCCAATGAAGGAAGATCGCCAAATTCCCAATTATCGAAATATCCCATGTTTTTCCAATAAGCTAGATGAACTTAATAAAAATGAATAAATATCTAGTTATTATATTTTGTCACACAAACAGATGTATTTGCAAATCAATGCAAGAAATATTTTAAGTGAAAATGAAAAAAAAAAAGTTTAGTTAAAAGCTTTTTTTACGGTTAGAAGTTTTTTTTTTTCTTTTAAATCTCAGAATATGAATGAAAATCTTACTCTTTACTGTACATTCTTTTAACTCGATCCCAACCAGTTTCACTCGATAGTAATTTTTTGATTTGATTTTGTCGAAATTCTTCAAGTTCATTGGAACAACGAGCGACGCAAAGTATGTTTTGCATATTGTTTAATATAATATTAATATTTGTCAAGCGTCCATCGAATCGAAATACTCCCAAGATTCATGACTGACAATCAATGTTGTAAATATTTCATAGGCCTCCAATTTTGAAAACAACAAATGCTCAAACCAACGAAACACATGTGTGTGTTTCTGTTTTGAACTCTATAAAAATCACTGCTCTTAACCACCGGCTTTTACAATGACCGCCTCGCCATGTACGTTAGCAGCTTCCTATATTTGCCGCAATCAGCGCTAAATGATAGAGTTTTGCACCGTCAGAAAAAAAAAATAATATCAGTTCTTGTTGCTTTTCTAATCTCGCAGAAATATTTATTTTCTTTATTATAACATCAAAATCATGAGCGAACAGTTTTGTAATACGTTTTTAAAAAGATTTAAACTCTCGGCTTGGCATGTGCACTTTAACTAGCTGCAATTGTGACTGCTCCCCCTCCCCCCCCCCCGAGTTGATCGGTTGCTTCGTAAACATTGAAGAGTTGATGCTCCTGAGGAGCATGTCTCTTATGTAAATTCTTTCTTATTGTAAATATTTAACTGAACAAGTTGTAATACTTTACTTTATCATCTAACTCCTCAGTTAATCAGCATGGATATGTTAAAATATAAGAGCTTAGTAGAAGAAGGAGATTTAGTTATCGTGTACTTAGATATTCGTCATATGTATCCTCTGACAGTGAAACGTGATGAAGTTTTTCAGAGTAAATATGGAGCGTTAAAACATAATGACATCATCGGCAGTAAGTTTGGAAGTTGTGTGAGTTGTACCAAAGGTTGGGTGTATGTCCTTTTCCCAACTCCTGAACTGTGGACAATCACTCTGCCGCATCGGACACAAATTCTTTATGCAGCTGATATTAGTTTAATCATTGTACAGTTAGACTTGAAGCCAGGATCAATTGTTTGTGAAGCTGGTAAGGTATGGCTTGGAAAATGAAGTTAAAATTTATTGCTTTACTGAAAACGGAACCGTATCCGAAAACTTAATTGCATATAGGGGGTCGCGAAGCATTTATTAAGGAGTCGCAATATTATCCCTTTCTTTTAAAAATGCATTATTGCATAGTTTAAAAAATAAAATACATAAGGGAAAATTAGCATCATTTCAGAGTATCATCAATACTTGAGCACAATCGCAAATCCAGGAGAAGGGCTGTATAGTTACGGTCAGTACCCCCCCCACCCCCCTCTCATGCCAGAGTACTTGACCCTCCAACGTCTTCTCAGATTATCTTAAACTTTGGTTTAGGGACTTCAAGCTCTACAAATTTCCGCAAAAGAGTCCCAAATTCACTCTCTAACATCACCCAAACCTGTCCAAAATTTTGTTTTTGGAACTGTAATTTCGAATCATTTCTATGCAAGGTGCTCTGAACCCCAATTTTCTTTCCTGAAAGATGTCCTGTAGTTCCATTTTTAAGGCTTAATTTTGGAAATATTCCGGAAAAAACTTCAGAACTTCATCCTCCATCCGGTCCCCTTACTTGATAAAAAATAGCCAAGAAATGGGTTTTTAGGATTTTAATCTCGAACAAAATTCAAGGGGAGTGGCTACTGTCCTCCTTCACATGTTTAGAGAACATATAAAATTTAGCTTTTATGGCTTAAATTGCAAAAAAATGCCAGTTGAGTGTCTCCGAACATTTCCCCTTGTCATCAAAGATAACCTACGTACTATTCTTTTTTATTTATTTTTTTTTTTTTTTGGAACTTAAATTGCAAACAATTTTCTTCAACTCCGAAAAAGTACCAGGAGATATTTTACATCCTGCATTACATTAATACTCCAAATACAAACTTTTTTCCCTAACGTTTGCAAAGATGGCCTATAATTGCGTCTCTAGGATGTCAAATTCAAAAAAATTCTGTGGAAAGGTCGCCCGAATCCCTTTTCTTCCCATAACTCCAACAAAGACAGCCTACAACTGAGCCTAACTATGACATATCATTTTCATTTTCGAAAAATTAGAGAGTATATCCCATATATCCTTCTCCCCCCCCCCTCCCCCAACGTTAAAAATCGTCTGAAACTTAAGTTTTCATACTTCAATTTCAAGAAATTTCAGAGGCAGTCTCCGGTTTTGAATCATTTACAAAAGTTCCTGGACCTCTCTTCCTCCGAAGATCACCAGAGATCGTGTAAACTAAAATTTTAGAACTCTAATTTCGAACATTTTCCGGGGTTGGAACTTCGCAAATGTTAGACTTACGATTGTAGAATCATGTTGTTCTTCCTCTTTCTTTGCTTATTTTGTGCAATTCGTAATTTGATTGCTCATATGCTGGTAATGATACTCTCCCCATCCCCCACACCAAAGAAAAATCTGGAATCTCTCTCTTTATATATATACAGGTACATTTGAAAGAAATTGAATATCTGCTAAACGCCCTCCTCTCTAAATTTTTTGACCTCGTGACGGCCTTGTTGATAGTAAATGCCCTCATTCATATCAATGAAAGTTGGAGACATTGAGACTATATGAGATTTTTATCACATCAGCTCCTCCAAAAACCGAATCCTGCATTTGTCACTTTTAAGGAGCAAGGACTTGAAAAGTGTCGAAATGTACAAGTATTTTTTACGTTATAAAGACTTTCTTTTTTTTTAATTTCTGCAATCAGTGTAGAAATAAAAAAAAAAACATATATATGGTCCACCATATGGGGTACATATAGGGGATCATGGGTTGTTAAGTTTGTGAAAAGGGGGTCCCGACGTAAAAAAGGTTGGGAACCGCTGCCCTATAGCCTACTTAGTTTACCACTCACGGCACTGACCAGATATAGATCTGGTGAAACATCTATAAAGGGGAAGGTGAGGATTTAATGTGACCCATGCCACAACATGTGAAGGCTTAGGGCTGATGGTGTAGGAATACTGTATTACCCCGTATTATGCAGCATGCCGCCACAAAATTCGGGGGTTACCAGATTTTCAATAACATTTGCTTGGTCCTTTTCAGCATACCGGAAAAATCGAGGGTAGGAAAAAAAAATTAATACTATAAAAAATATGTTCAGCTTAAAAATGAATATAAGTTCTATACATATTTTATTAGTATTAATAAACAGTTTAATTTTGTAAAAATATTTACTAGCAATGTCATTTCTTATTTCAAAAAGAAAAATATTGTTTAATAACGAATAATTTTATAAAAATTAAGTTAAAACTAAGTAAGCAAACATTTAAACAATAAGTTTCCACCACTAAACAAGTTTTAAAGAATGTACCATCTATTCAATAAATAAAAATTAAACTTACCTCTCTAAAAGGAACCTAAAATGGTTTATTTAAAAAAGTTATGAACAAATTGCAGTAACGATGATTGCTTCTGAATTAAATACTTTATTGGCATATAATTAAATCCATTAATAATGACCTACCATAAATAAGAAGCACATATTATATATGCAATACACAATTTTTTTGAAAGAAGGTTACTTTCTGAATTTATTTATTATTTTTCTTACAGTGGTTTGCTTTCTGATTGAAACTGAATGGGGGAATTTACTTTTGTTTTGTTGCAAAATAAGCCTCAAATTATCCGGCATGCCCGAAAATTCAAATTTCCCGGCATGCTGGTCAACCTCGCTTTTTTCCGACATGCGAGGTAATTACAGAATCTACATCATAATGCAGTACCAATCTAACATGACAGTCTCATAGCAGGTGGGGATGGAGTGATCATACATCCCCACTTCTAACAAGAATAAAATTCTTTGTATGAACACATGTAAATGAGTTATATCACACAGGACCTTTTCTTTAGGGAAAAGATACCCCACTTTCTCTTAAGTGTCACCAAAAATAACTTCTCAAAATTATAGTTATAGTACATCGATTTCTAAAAACTTTTTGGAGGATTTTCCACTTTCTTACGCTTTTGTAACTTGACTAGCATGTTTTTAGGACTTCAATTTCAAAGCAATTTAAAGTTGAAACCTCTCCTGCTTCTCCCTTGTCTAAAACTGTAAGCTTTGTAATGCATTTTTAGGAGAGATGCTTCCAAATATTTTCCCTATTATTACCAAGGATAACTTAAATTTGCATTAAAGATAACTCAATGTAAAAAAAATTTCTAGGAAAGCCATTCAAACTCCAGAAACAAAACATTGTCTAAAAATGTATTTTCAGATCTTAAATTTCAAAATATTTTCATGGGAGAGAACCCACCTCCAAACCCAGGGATTCTCTAAACTTTTTCCGTTTTCATGCCATCTTAGTGTATCTCTAATACTCTTTGTATAGCACACCTAGCCTTACAGCACTCACTTCAGGAATCATTGTCCTAACCCAACGTCTCTCTCAGTGTATAAATTGAAATTGCATTTCAACAATTTTAATATCAAGAAATTTTTGAGAAGAGCCTCTGAAATCTGACCTTTCTCTTAACATGTGAAAGATAGTAAAAATTGAGTTTTGGCACATCAACTTCTAGACTTCTGTGGCAGTGTCCCCCTTCTTTCAATGTTGCCTGAAGTTCAGTATTTAAAATTTAAGTTTTGAAAAATTTCTTAGGGAGATCCATAAAGACAGCCTTTACTCAAAATTTCCGAAGATAGTCTTAAAATAGCCTTTTTAAATCTTCAATTTTGAATTTCTAAAGGAAGGACCCCATCAACAACAACAAAGAATCACCATTAAAAGCGCCAAGCTTGGTAGCAGAAACAGCGCAACGGTGCGACGACTGGTTGCAGATTCTTGACAAAGTTTGCAAGATTCCTGAATTGAAAAGGTTTTTTTTTTTTCACTTTCTGGACGAATCTTTTGAATTCAAAGTGGAGACTTACTGTTGGAATAAGACAGATAGAAATTATAGTCGCTCAAAAATTAACCTAAATCTGCAGGGGTCCTGTCCAGCTGAGAGGTATAATGGTTGCTTCAGTAAGCACTACGGCTTCTCAGCTCTCTATTTTATTTTGAAGCTTTTTAGCCTATAGGCTCATCTATTGCAATTAAAACGTATATGTTTTAATCTCAATTTTTAAATTTCATGCTTAGTTTCGGGCACTCCTTGGTGATGTATAATAAGTGCTACAACTACGCTAGTGCTGGTTTACCTTGCATATTAATTTCAAGCTTTTTAATCTGCGCCATAAACTGCTGAAAAAAATTTTGCCTTTTTGTTTAATACATTGTTGCCAAAGGAGAAGATAATCAAACTGAAAATAAAAATTTTCTTTGTGTTCAAAGCTTATCTTCATCAGCATCCCTTTGAGTTTAAATAAAAACTAACGCAAAGGGATGAAAGTATCTTTTAAGGGAAAAAATTTATGATGTATAGTTTCAAACAGAGATGAAGTAATAAGAAAATTTACACTCTTCCATATAAATAAAAAGGAAGTTTATCTGTATTATATTTATATGTTTTTGTTTTTCCTGTTTTTTAGGAACTGGCAGTGGTTCCTTGTCTCATGCATTGATTAGAGCTATTGCCCCTGATGGCTTCCTACACACTTTTGAATTCCATGAAAAACGAGCTGAAGTCGCTCAAGAAGAATTCAAATCTCATGGTTTGTCCCACTTGGTCAAAGTGGAGAGAAGAGATGTGTGCTCAGATGGATTTGGAATAAAAAGAGTTGCCGATGCTGTTTTCTTAGATCTTCCTAATCCATGGGAGGCTGTTCCCCATGCTGCTACTGCCATTAAAGAATCAGGTATGTTTTCCTTTTATTGCCATTAAGTACCAGTGATTTTTATTTTAAGCCAGTGGTGCCCAACCTTTTACTACCCAAGGTTGAGACCTTGGGTTACACCTCACCCTACTGAAGATTATGTCTCATACTAAAATGATGCTTCTTTTATTAAATGCATCTGTTTTTCAAAATCCAATTTCTGAATGTTTGACAAATTTCTATCATACTTTTAGATTTATAACATTAAACAAAACAACAGGCCACAGAGATAAGCTTGCCGGGTAGAACGAATCTGCAGTCTCAGGATGTCATAACCCAGCTGTCTGTTATAATGCATGTGGTTCTGCCTTAGAGGTGGTAACTCACTGCTAAATACCCAAGCTTTGCCTCTTATTTACGAATTTTAACTGCACCATACTGCCGACACTCCTTGGCAGTAGCGTAACTAGGGGTTGACTGGAGTGGCTCTCACCAGGGGTGCAGCAGCCAGGGGGGGGGGTAGCATTTCGACTGATTAAAAAATATATATTTAAATGTTTTTTTTTTCTTTTTTTAATTATAGAAATTAAAAAATGCTTTAAAAAAATTTCAAAAAAAATTGCAAGGGAAAGAGCTAGAAGGAATATACAGTTGGCTCTCTGTTTAACAATGTTCTATTTAACCATGACTTTTCACGGTCCCAGAAGGTCCACTATAGTGTTAAAAGCATTCTATTTTAGGACGATTTCTACTTAAGGACGATTTTTTGTGGTCCCTTGAAAGTCGTTAAACAGAGAGCCAACTGTATATAATCAACTGAGAAGGAACGTTGGGCATCATTGAAAACAATTCTAAAAAAGAAAAAAATTACAATGCTGCCTCCTATTTGTCAAATCAATTAATCAAAATATTCAAAAAAAATTAAAAACAAAAATTGGGAGGTCACAATGACCTCCGATGACTTCCCACATAGGCGACCCGGGGGGGGGGGGCGCAATTTCTTTAGTTCGCCAGGAGCGCTAGACCCTGTAGTTACGCTACTGCTCCCTGGTGATATAAATTCACTTTACCTACCAGTTTGTTGGCTCTCTTAGCTTCAACAAGAGGACATATTCATCCAGCTTGGTTATTCACTATTCCTAACTGAGGAGTTCTAGAACAAAACTGCAGTCTTAGGATATGGTAACCAGGCTGTCTGGTATAATGCATGTGACTTCGTGTTGGTCAAGTTATGAAATAACTGTTTGCACTGTGTTGAATGAATGGTAGTTGTATACAAACAGGGTTTAAGCTGGGTTCAAAAGTTCTTTAGCATAAAAGGTAAAATTGAAGGGAAAATTTTAGCAAAATGCTAAAATGTTAGATTCTGATATTTTTATGTATTCCTCAGTGTGTTTCCTCTCCAGTTGAAAATAAAATTTGTATTTCATCCGTGATATCTTTGAAGAAATAAGTATAGCAGCTATTTTTTTTAACTTAAAATAAAAAAAGAAAACACATGATTGGTTTTTAGAACGTTGCAGTCCCCTCCTCCGAATACAGCAGTTATTGGGCGGACATAATAATGGATAAGTGTTATTGAACTTAATAGTAGTTTAAACATCTTAGCTAAGATTTAAAAAGATTTAAGTTGATTATCACCATGCATGCTTCTTCTCTAGGATCATACATTTTTATTTTTTAAAAATTTAATTTATTATTTGAGCAAAAAAGCATTGCTTTATTTTCGCATTTTGAAAAAAACTGACCGTAGCGGATACCCTGTAGTATACATATCAACTGATTTCATTATTCATTTGTAAAGGGAAAAAAGGTGAACAAAATAGTTCTTTGGAGCACAGAAAATTGTTCTTTTCTCCCTATGTAAAAGATCTAGTCTTAAATATCATGAAATGAAATTGTAGGGAAACTAACATCGCCAGATGTTGCTGGTAGCACGTTCCACTTTACATCTCACATAACATTTAATGTTGATTTCTTTAATAATTAGTCAAGAAAAAAATTCTCTTCTGTATTAAAATAGCCATTTTTCAACTTAATAAAAGTGAATAACTTTCAAACATTTTAATTGGTCTTTGAAATAATTTCTTTTCAAAGCAAAGGCAATTCATAAGCTGCACAATATGCTTTGTCTAGGTTAACAATGGCTAGGAATCTGCTACCTAGGTTAAAATTGATTTATTTATGCTTTTAAATCCACTGTTGCTTAATTACTAGCTTGTTCACACTAGCCCCATGTCGTGGGGCTAGTGTGGACAAAAACAACCTTTTTTTGAAACAAAATAAAATATTAAATAACTATTCTGCCAAATGTTTTAATATATCAGTTAAAACAGTTTAGTATATTTTTTCCCAAAAATGTAAAATTTGTCCGCACTAGCCCCAACCATTAGCCCAAACAAGATAATCCATTTTAGCCATCTCTAAGCCAATTTATCTTGATATTTGTGGGTAAGTATCTCTCATTCCTTAGTGAGTTGCACTATACATAGTATGGTAAAACTATAGGAGGTTTAAATCTCATATGTAGGACCTATATAAGGACCAGCTGTGAACCAAGCCTGTCATTTCAATAATTTTTGGGTTCTAGGATGGAGTTATTTTTGTAAAAACCAACAAAAATCACACCCACCTATATGTAAATAGATCAACTTCTAAAAGCAGCAGGGGTGGGGGGGGGGGGGGGACATTGCCTCTACTGATTCCACCCAAATGATGGACCTGTTGTGAAGCTCCCTTTTTGCTTGCAATGAGTTGTTCCCAAAAGGGTTCTTTACTCATCTTTTTTAATAAATCAATGTAATTTTGCTATATACTAAAGTAATAATGTAAATTTAGAACAACTTGGTGATATTTATCGCAAAAAATTTGACGCCAAAAATGAGAGATCAAATCCAGTGTCCGTTTGGCAATTCTCAGCAAGTTTTCCATAGAGCTAATGTTCAAATTTCTATTAAAATCTCTGTAAAAAAAATCCCTGCATGGGTTTGCAAAAAACTGTAAGGTGTAAACATTTAAATCCTTTTTTTCTCTCACTCTAGTTTTTCTTATTGCAATCCTCTAAGAATGCTTAAAAAACAACAACAACAACAAAAAAAAATTATACATTTAAGAAATATGACTTCCAATGTGCAAACATGAGTACTTTGCACATTGAGTACATACACAGATTTCCTTGCAGGTTTTCAAGAAGGATTATTTAATAGGCATACAAGATTCAATTGGGTTCACTTTTTTTTTTAATTCAAAAGAAATTTAAAGCTACCATTCTAATATTTTATTCAAAATATATTTAAGAATGATTCCCAAACTTGAATTCTGGCTTTACATCAAAATGTGTTGCAATGAATCTGGTACTTAGGAATTTTGATAGTTTGCCATAAGTTAAAAATAAAAATTTTCTTGATAGATGGCATTAAAAAAGGTCATACTTTTAATCTTTATCAGTTTTTTAAATGTACTAGGGAGCTCTGCCCCCTGCTGACTAACGCTCACCAACCCCCGAAGATTGCTTCACAATCTTATTTGATTCGCAAAGATTTAAATCGTCAGTTAAAAAGAAACAGATTAAAAAGCTCCCTTTGGATCAAAAAGCACCCCTTCCCCAAGTTTCAAAATAACGTGTACCAACTTGCAGAGACGTAAGGGCAAGGGTATAGTGCCTAGAAAGAGTAGTGTGCCGAGAGGCGCTTTTTTTCCCACGATTCTTGAAGACAAATTGTATGAAAACCGCTAGATGGCAGTGAGGTCGAGATGTACGTTCAATTTCGCGGTGTTTACATAAGTAGATGCGGGATTTTGTGACAATTTAGTTCCGCGTTTCTCTTTTTTACCTTTATTTCGTGAATATTTCATGAAACAGCGTTTAAGGCTTTTAATGGAGGCATCAAAGTTGAACATTGGAAGAAATAAAGCATTATAAATCAGCATAAGGTAATTTTATATGCTTCAAAAAATAAATGAACACCCAAGTAACAATTAGCACTTATTACAGAATTTGTCTTTTGCACAGAAATAAGTTCCATCCGAAAAACGGGGCTTTTAAACTGCGAAATGAGCATGCATTCGCTGATTTAAAATGAGTCTGATTGAGGAGCATAACATACACCTCGAGCGCAGCGCCATCTGGTTTTTCCTCAGATCTGACCTAACTTTTTCCCCGTCGATCGGCACACTACTCTTTCTAGGCACTATAGCAAGGGGCTCATGAGCATTGAAAAACTGCAGTTTTGTACGTTTGAAAAGTCGCTTTCATATTCGTGTTCTCTAGTAACATATTTTGCTCTTTAGCTCAGAGCTGGAATTAAGTTGAGCCTAAGATTTTCCTTTAAAATCGAAATCCTTAAAGTTTGTGAATAAGAAAGAAGAAACATGCAAATTGAAAAGATGTAACTATGGCAACGCCAAATAAAACATCAATAATTTTAATGAAGATGAGATTATTCAAACTCAGTTTTTCGACCATAGGTCGAGTTAGATCTGGAGTAAAAAAAGCCGCTCTTTTCAGTGGTGTCAAAAAGAAAACTGGGACAATTCCTTCGTTTTTTACTGATATATTTAATGAAGAAAGTAGTGCCTAAATTTTAGCTAAACCTAAAAAGTTCGAGCGAAAGACACAAATAACTCCCGCTGTAGTTAAGTTAGAGCATTGAAACAAATTGCGTGGAATGCGAAAAATTCTACCCTTTCCAATGATATATAATATTAATATGTGCAAGTAATTTTTCACCCCTTTCATAGGCAATTTACGCAAAATTTGAGCTTAAAAAATGAATTACAAAAAAACTAATTCAAATTAAAAAAAATAAAACCTCAGGTGCACCCCTTCCCTGGTTTTGAAGTAATTTTGTGCAAAATTTCAAGGCTGTAGGTGCTATGGGGTTTCCTGGACGCAGGCCTGCCACAGACTTCCTTCCAGAATTCCTTTCGAAAAAATTTTAGTAGCATACAAAAAGTTTCAGCATTGTACATCCAAGTGTTCAAATTAAAAATATTAAAAGTTGTCTTGCTAATTTTTATGTGGTTTGCATGTCTTTTTTAGGTGGCCGTATTTGTTCCTTTTCACCATGTATTGAGCAGGTACAGAGAACCTGTTTAGCAATGCAGGTGTCTGGTTTTCGAGATATTGTAACAGTTGAATGCTTACAGAGGACATTAGAAGTGAAAAAAATCACTCAAACAATTATAAGCTTTGATGTAAGTTTTGCTACTTTTATATACACTGAAACCTGTTTTTGTGCAAATTTTTTTTCTGCGGTATACGAGAATTTCATTCAGATTAAAAGTCAATTGACAAAATTATTTTTTTAAAACAAGTGTGAGGTAGTATCTTCAAGTGACCACATGGGCACACCAATGGGAAGCCACTGTGACCTCCCAAAAAATTCCTTCTTTGGGAAATTTTGTCTGACAATTCAACAAAATTATCATCACTTGGTTTATTTTAATTTCATTTAAACAAGCAATTCATAGTTATTTTGCAAATTTTTTAGGTTATTTTCTATGTGACACTTTTTGATACGGTTTCTATACACCGCATTAAAAAAATGTTTTTCATCATTATTGCAAAAAAAATTTTTTTATAGCTACTCGTGAAGTTCAAAGTGATTTTTTTTAATGTGGTCCTTATCCACCTCACAAAAACAGGTTTGGGTGCAATCTCTTGCTTTTTTTGAACATTGATATAAAAAGAATCCTTTGTGTGAAACTACTGCTACACATACATCTATAGAAAAATGACGAATTATTCAATATTTGTTGTCGTAAAATTATGTTTAACATTTATGCAGGGAAGCTCCCTCTCCATCCCCCAATATAAGATCATATTTCCTATGAAATAACCTCCCCCCCCTGCACCATGCCCCCTTTCTCCCAAACCCTCAGCACTCCTGCTTTATGTATAGGTTCAGAATGAGTCTCCGCATCAGTTATTTTAATTTGTTTGGTATACTTGAATATAATATAGTTTTTTAGCTATTATGTATTGAAGTATTCATTTTTAGCCTACTTTCCCAGTAAAAGTCAAAGAAAGAAGAAAATAAAGCATGAATAAAGGCTTAATGCATCTTAAAAATATTGCAAAGAACAAAAAAGTCAAAATTAAGTAATATGATTAAACAAAAATCAAAAAATTAAATATTGGAAATTAGGGTACTGAGGTGGGGACAATGTCGATTTGTCTGTCTGTCTCTCCCCCCCCCAAATCGTTTCATACAGGTTTTTTTTTAGTTATTAAACTTTACTGTTGCTATGCATTTCTGTGGAACCTAAACGACTGAAATTTTCCAAAAATATTGCATATGCTTTCTAAAATGCATAGAAAGAGCAGATACAAAATTTTATAAAAATCCGAACTTTATTTTAAGTTTTTTTTTGGCAACAGGGTAAAAAACAAAAACAAATTTATTTATTTATTTATTTTTTTGACATATTGTATTTATTTTGATGAACTCTTATTTTTCATTTTTTTTTTTTTTTTTCAAAAGCGAACTAAGTTTTTTTTAATGGACAAAAATTTTAACTTGACTTTTTCGCATCTTTTTCTTTAAATGAGCAAGACATATTTTATTTCTAAAAATCTAGTTAAAATGTTTAAAATAATTTGCCATTTTAGCAATTTTTCGAGAATATTGATCACATACTAGAAAGTTGATAATAGCATACGGGAAAGTAGGCTTTTGTAATTCTGGATGGAACTTCTTGTTATAATTGTCTACAAACTTTCTTTTAGTTTTGAGCAAAATAAATTTCATACACTCATTATTATCATTATTTGCAATTTGAAATCTTTTCAGAGTTATGTAAAATTACACCATCTATGTTAAGGGCACCTGTTAAGATTCTTTAAGAAAAAAAAGGTTATTTTTACTTATCCATAACAACGTCAACCCTGTACCACATTTCCAATGCTATGCTACCCCCCTATAATACTATGGCACATTAGTCAAGGTTATATGTTTTGTCTGATATTTTTCCATATTTTTGTCCACCTGCATAAATGTACAAGGTCAATTTTATACACATGTCATCAATGATTAGTTAAAGTGAGTAATTGTGAAATGTAATTGAATCGGAACAGCTGTCAGTGTTCTTGAGTTATCCTGGTTGTAATTCCTTTCCTATTAAAATTGAAACATATTTTCTTGCAGAAATATGATCGCGTTAAACTCACACCAGAAGCTAATCAAAAAGAAAAAGTAGAAGAGGAAGTAGAAGAATCAAATCAAGAAAAACCAATGAAAGATGGTGAAACTGTTACTCATTGGACAGCATTACCTCCCTTGCAGAGTGCTGGACATACTGGTTACCTGACTTATGCTTCTTTTCTGAATTTCAGTGAATCACAATGATATTGAGCTACAAAGTGTCATATTATGGTTTTCACTGTAAATAAAAAATTCATTCATGTAAGTGTTAAAGTTATGGAAACTTAGAAAGTGGCATATGTTTCAGCCTTCAATTTGCATAGCATACAGATCACAGTTTTTGGTTGATGTGATGGAGGAATTAATTTCAAATACTTGCACATTAACCACATGGTACTTGAAATTTATTTAAACATTTATGCATAACACACACAAACAAAAGGGAAATTAGAATTGAAATTGCCAAACTGCATTCTGGGAGAGCCAAAGAGTGCATACAATATATATTATTCATCGCCATATTTAAAGGATGGGGTTTTCGGGTTCAAATCCCCTCCGAAATTTTTCTCAGCTATTCCAAAACATGCTTTTTATTATACTTTTTTTTTTTTGAAAGACTTTTTTATTTATTTTACTGTTTTATTTATTACTTGCTGCGTTGCCTGACTTTACATGGTGTACCGCGTGAATAAAAGTTTTGCCAAGTGACACATGTTCAACAACCAGGCTTTTCAGCTAGAGGAAAAAAAAATACTGTAAAATTTCCCATCAAAATAATGATTCTTAAAGAAAAAACGGCAAATCAAAAATTCCCGAATAAATTAAATGCAACCTTACATAAATACAGCTAAAATACTTGATTATCCTCTGCTGACAGTACAAATTAAAAAAAAGAAAGATAAATTGCCAAATAATAATCAAAAGGGAAATTTTTTACCTCAAAACAAGACAAAATTTTATTTAGTCACAGTCGAGAAAAAAAAGTGACAACCTTCTGAATGGTTTTATTCAAGCTAATTTAAAATGAGATTGCACAAACGATAATTTTCCGATGTGAAAATGCTGTTCCATCAGGCTTAAAAATGCTTACAAGTGTTCTTTTGTAAGACCCTAAAAACTTGTGACAAGATTGAAAACAAAGTGAAGCTAAATGAGCATTTAAACAAGTGAAACCGTGCTGGAAAAGATGGTGAAGTTGAATCTGCTTTGAAACTGGTTTACAAATGTTAGGGAAAAGGATGCGTGAGTAAACAAATTGTAAATGCTGCAAAAAGCAGAAGATCTTGCTCTTAATAGGGGCAAAAAAGACTTTGTAGCGTCAGGCGGATGCTTTCATAGATGTAAAAAAAAAAGAGTTATTCCATAATTTTCAGTTGCAAAAATAACTAGATAAAATCCCCATTTTGTGTATCATGGATTCTTTTCGGTATTGTTATCAACCGGCTATTGTTATAAAACTATTTGTACCCATTTGATTACATTAAGCGGCGCATACTGTATGTATATATACTTTTTTTTTTAATTACGAAATGTTCCTTACTTTTTGAATAATCCTTCAAAAGAATTATATTTTACAGGGTTCATACACTTGTGGCTAAAAAAAAATTCCCTGACTTTTCCAGGTTGTTTTCTAGAAAATTCCTGGTTACTCGCTTTATTAAAAATTAAGTTTAAAAAGCAATATTTTAAAAACAACTAAAATTGTTTAAAGTAGCCAATGCTGAAGAACCTAAACTTTTCCCCTTAGATTAAAAAAAAAAAATTCCTATATTTTTTTTTCTTTTTTTTTTTCTCTAAATTTTAAGTTTTTTTCCTAACACTTTGTTCAAAATTGTTTCAATTGGTTTACTACTTGTTGAAAACAAAGCACTTTCAACTTATTTTAGCGTTTCTTCGATGTCATGCGTAATATTAGCGTTTCGCTGTAGTCGCACAGCAATCTTTTAGCATCCACATTTTTAAAATACTTGGTTTACAATACTTTGTTTTATTTTCTTATTAGAAAAAACACAAAACATATTACGCAAAATACAAATCTTTTTTTCAGTATAAATTTGATTAACTTGTTGCATTGATTGGCATACCATATAATGCAAAATAACAAAAATCAACATCCGCCAATCATCTTTTTTTTCTTTTGCACATTAAAGTATGCTTAAATTAAAATTTTTCTTCTCTAGAAAATAGTCAATTTTTTAAAATTCATAATTTGTTACACATTTTATGTTACTTTCAATAGTTTGCATTGAGATAAATATTCAATTCTGTTTTTGGAAGTTTACGTCTACTTCCATCGTGCAAACGACCAAATATGGCAACTAAGTGAAAAATTTAAGATATTAAGTAGATTTTTGAATTTGTAGCATAAAAGTAGTTATAATAATCCTTAAAAAACTACAATTAAAACAAAATAATCAGTTTTTAGCACAAAGCGTCTAAATCAATTAGAATAAAAAAAAGTTCTGAAGATAAAATTTTGCATTTTTCCAGAAAATAATTATGAATTATCCGGAAAAAAAGGCAAGTTGTGTTTTTTTTTTCAATAGTTTGCATTGCAATAAACATCCAATGCCGTTTTTGGGAACTTAGGCACTTAAAAGTCTTGTGTACTTTTATCTTGGGAATGACCAAATATGGTGGCTACGCCCAAAAATAAGAAATATTTTTTTTAAACAGGTAGCATGAAAACAAACTTTTCAAAAAAATAAATCTTCATGAAATTACAATTCAATTGAAAAGATTTTAGCGCATTTGCGTCCCAAGCAATAAGGGTAAGATTAAGTTTTAAGAACAAAACTTTTCATTTCTCAAAAAAGTTATTTAAAATAATAATAATAATAACAAAAAAAATTCAGCACATCTTACGTTATTTTCATTAGTTTGCAATTAAAGAAAACATCCAATTATTCTTTGATTTTGGAAACTTAGACATTTAAGGATCCTGTCTACTTCCATCTTGTGAATGACCAAAGACGGCGACTACGTTTCACACATAGCCTTTCCGATTTAAAAAAAAAAAGATTTTCCCCGATAGACGCTACCATCTTCAGGTTTGTGCTCCCAAAGCATTAAATTGTCTTCTTCCCTATTGAGTTTGTGCATAATTCCTGTTCACCTGAGGAATTGTTTTCGCGGGAACTATTGAGAGTCAAAAATGGCGGTTGCGGAAGTTTTTTTGGGTAGCCACTTTTTTTATTGCTAGCGTCATTTTGCTTCAAAATTTAAACAGTTTTTTTGGAACCATCGATAAAAATGAAGATTAGATCTCATGAAGCAAAATTCCCTGGGGAAAAAAAACTTATTGGGCAAATTTGGAAAATTCCCTGACATTTTGACCTGTATCATTTTCCCTGACAATTCCAGGTTTTCCCTGTTTTCCCGGAGCGTACGAACACTGTTTTAAGAGACAACTAACAAAACTGACAAAAAATGCAAAAAAAGAAAAATTTGCAGTTACTGCCCTTTACCTATCTACTGCTGCCTATTTAATACAATATTTCATAGCATGATTCTTTATTATTTTTATTCTTATTTGTTTTGGCTATTTTATTGCCTTTTAAGGAATGTGGGAACAATTGGTTGAAAACATTAAAAGCTATCAAATATAATTTTTATTTTAAATTAATCATACACATTAAAATATTTTACATGGATCTAAATAGCATAAAACTAAAACTCGGTATAAAAATTCGAGACACTGGAGTAAATTCCATAAGGTGCAGGAAACTTTAGCTGTCAACTTCTTGCACTAGAGTATTCATCGGATGTTTTTGAACAAAGAGAAGTTCCATCAGATGGGTTTTGCAAAGTTGCATCAATGGAATCCGTGAAAGAAAAATCCAGAGCATCACTTCCTTCAATACTAGTTTTGCTAGAACTGCAATTAGAACAAGAAATATTAAAAAGTTAAATTTAAAAAATAAATACCATTAAAATGGTATTAAATGGTCATTAATTGTTTATAGATCAGTTCGCATTGTAAGCAAACCACAACATAAACATTATTATAAATTTTATACTGCTAAAATTTTCTTTTTTCAAATGCATGAATAAAATAGAGATTTCAATAGTTTGACATATACATATGCCTGGTTTCGTCCTGCCTCTTCCATCAATCCTCTACTGTATTATTTATATGCTCACCTATTTGGGCTGTAAGATTCTGCAGCTGTATCAGTATCCAGAAAGTCAAATGCTGACTGGCCAATGGCTCTGCCATCCACTAACATAAACTCTACGACTGATTCTTTATTTGAAGATATATAAATAGACTGTTCCAAATGGGCTGGACCCAAGTATTGAGGGCTATGAACTTTCAATACAGCATGCAAGCCACTATAAACCAAAACACAATTCATTATTAATGGTTGTATCAAAAAGGGGAGCAACATTTTTTTAAGTAAAACCAATCATTTATTAATCATTAATTTGACAAAGCACATTTTGAAACTGATCAGAAAAGAGGAAAGTTACATTAATCTGTTCTAAATTTTTTGAAACAAATATGCAATTGACAATTGTCATGAGTTCTGTGTGAATCTTATCTGTGAACCAACCACCTATCCAATAGTTTAAAAAAAAAATCTTACAAGAAAGATTTCAAAATTTGCAGTTGTCAAACATGGGAAAAAAATCTAAATATCATTCGAAAAAAAAAAATTGGAGTCATTTCCAAATTGATATTAGCAACAGTATCAAAAGCATTAGTGAAATCTTCATGATTTTTCTGCTACTTGAACCTTACTATGCGAAAGAGGAAAAACTAATTGTCATAACAGTTTTGAAATAATTCAAAATAATATATTTAAAGAACATTTTCTTAAAAATTAACTATGAAAAAAAGCTCTTTTATTCTTTTAAAAATAGTAAAAAAATCGACTCAAAGACCTAAATTCTATAGAAATGGGAGCAAAACCCAAAAATTTTGTTAAGCCCCGCTTAATTAGGTATTGTATAAACAAATAACTTACTTAATTTATAATATTATAAAAATAAAACCTACTAAATTTGAATATTTCCCCATACAGGTATTTGCTACATTTCAAGTTTTGAAATCCATGACTTTCCATGATTTCTGCTCGTAACATTCCATGATCATGGAATGCAATTTTTCCAGAGAAAACATTAATTTTTCACAAGAACATTAAATTGCAACCATCTGATCTATGCTTTGGACATATGTTTATAAAAATTCAAATTAAAGTGAAATGTAACTAGCTCAGCTACTGTTATAACTAAAAAACAATTTATGCAACAATGACTAGTGATAGAAATAAAATAATTAGAGTTTCAACTTTATTATTTTGCTACCAAGGACCATACATTTATAAATCTGAAATTTCTGGACATTTTTTGAGTACCAATAAATCATACAAATTTTTTATATAGGTAAGAATTTACATGAAAACCAATTTATTATTTTTTCTCAGAAAAATCTCATGTGATACACAATTTTTCAATCACTAAAAATACTGTAAAAAAGTTTTAGTTGCAAAATGATTTTTCAAAATAAAAGAAGTTTCAAACAATATATGTATAACTACTGGTGAACAGCAAAGCATTGATTTTTTTTCCTTTTGCATTTTTTTAAAAATAAACATTTCATTTTATAAACAAATAATGAATCTAAAACTTATTATTTTTTAAAGCTGGTAGTTTTCTAAAAAAAATCTGTGAATAGCAATAATTTAATAAATACAGTCAGACCTCCATATATCGAAACAGCAAATTTCCGGAAAAAAAATTCGATATATAGAAATTTCGATATATAGAAACAATCTTTTTTTATCGTACAAATCTCCTAAATCACAAAAATTAAAGCTAATTTTCGTGTATAAAACCCAATTTCTAATTTATATGAGCAACGGATTAAATGAAAGTTGAAAAATAAAAAATTAACAAATTACATTTTTGCGCTGTCATACATCTTTATTCTTCTGCAATTAACTGGATTCGCAACATTAGGGGGGGGGGGGGTTCGTTTTAACAGTGTAATCGAGAGAAAAGTAAAAAATCAATCTACTTCACTTGAATGATTTTTACTGAAGCTAAAAAACTAGGAATGATAATCAACAGACAAAAAGGATAACTTGAAACTGATTTTAGTGTTACTGGTTACAACTTAGATTTGAAATAAACTTGAGGGAATTTAAGAACTCCAGAGCGGAGCAACGACCTATCTACACAGCCCTAAACCTCAGATTCCTTATGAATTTCGTAGCAACCTTAAGTGAACAAAATTTTCTCCCCTAATTTTCATTTTTTATGAGACAAACAGTCTGAAGTGGAAAAAAAAAAAAATCTACGAATGTCTCGAAATTTTTTTCGAAATATAGAGATTTTTTCGATAAATAGAAACAATTTTTCTATGTAATGAACATAAGAATTTGCTGAAATTTCGATATGTGAAAGTTCGATGTATGGAGGTTCGACTGTACTAAAATTATGTTTACAATAAATAAAATAAACAAATAATCAGAAAAAAATTATATATTAAAGTACCTAATAATTAACTTACCAGACACTGCCAGATATAATACCGCCAAAGATTTAAGATAGGCTACAAATATTTAAAACATTAGCTGAATTCTGTATTTTAAACGTCCTCAATTAATTCATTAGACTAACTTAGCTTAAGACACTGCTGAAAATTAATGGCAATTTTTATAAATCTCTGGAAACATCTTTGATGCTTATCTTCGAATGGGAGCGGCAAAATAAGAAAAAAAAAATTAATTTATTTGAATTTTGACATCCTGAATTCAAATTATGTTTTTCGCAATCACGTGTTTTTTTGCATATGTGCAGGCATGTGTGTGTGTGATTGAGTGGGTATGCGTGTATGTAGGTGTGTGTGTTTGTGTCTGTGTGCAGGCATGTGTGTGTATGTGGGTATGTATATATGTGTGTGTGTGCAGGCGTGTATGTATGTGTGTGCAGGCGTGTATGTGTGTGCAGGCATGTGTCTGTGTGCAGGCATGAGTAAGTGGGTATGTGTGTATGTTTGTTTGTGTGCAGGCATGAGTGTGTGGGTATGTGTGTAGGTGCGTGTGTTTGTGTGCAGGCATGTATGTGTGTGAAGGCATGTATGTGTGTCTGTGTGCAGGCATGTGTGGGTATGTGAGTGTGTGTGTATACATGCATGTGTGCGTAGGATATGGACGCAACCTGAAGACTGTTTTCGCTAGAGGAGCAGCATCGTGAGGAGCTAGTCGGCGGTGGCAGAGGGAGGTGGTGGGAAAATAAAATCAGCATAATGCCAAAAAACAGTCAAGTTAGAACAATAAGCAATCGTGATTGCTCAAAAAAAAAAAAAAAAAAAAAAGTCCCTAACAACGCAATCAGACATATAGGGAGGTCCAAACGGAAGAACAACATCATAAAGAAAAAGGAGCGAGCATTATAGAAGTGGATGCAATCAGATTTCGAAATGTGTTAAAAATCGGGACTAATAAGTAAAAGGTGCCATTCATTAATTACGTAAGGATGATTTTGGCAATTTGACCCCCCGCCCATGTAAGGGTACGTAAGATTTTTCAAATCCCTCCCCCTATTCTTATGTAAGATTTCGTTTCATTTTTCAAAATTATAAAATAATGAATCTTACTCGTACATCACTTGAATCTTTATTAAATTCACTATTAATAAATTAAACCTTTTTGCGCGAAATTTTTTTTAAAAAGTTGGAATCTAGACAATGTTTTTTCAAAATTTTTTTTTTTGTGTATGATGCAATACTAATTAAAAATAAAACACGCCATACATAGTATGATTACTTTAAACTATTTATTCTTTGTAAAACATAAAAAACAACTTGCCCTAATACGTTTTTTACCTTCTGCGAATGAAATACGATCACTGCCAAACCACTTGATCGCGCTATTTCTAATATAGAATATCAACTTGTAAAATATTACGTAGGAAAGGGTTTGACCCCCCCCCCTCCCCCAAAATAAGGGTATGTAGAGATTTTTTCAACCCCCTCTCCCCCCCCCCCCCCGCTTTGGGACCCTTACGTAATTAATGAATGGCACCTAAGAAACGGCTAAGATGCATAAATTTTGCACCTAATTTGTAGTAAATATGCATGTTCTTGAACTCAAAATCCATGTCCAGATGTCAGTTTTCATGACCATTTTCGATCATAGTCGAAATCCATAAATTTCCATATGTGCAGATACCCTGCCAATAGACATAATGTTAAAGATCCCATTTTTATCGAGTAATTTCCTCCAATCTAATAAAGTCGGCCTGCTTTTGTAAACATTTTGGGGAAGAAATATATATATATATATATATATATATATATATATATATATATATATATATATATATATATATATATGAATTAATTTCAAAGCATAAAAGAACAGAATTTTTTTTTTAATGGACAATGTTAGGAGGGCAAAGTGGAAGATTCCTTACAATTTTTGATTGTGAACATGATATTTCATCTAGCAAATGCTACAGCCAAAATACAGCTCCTTAGGCGTAATACGCACTTTTAAAATCTAAGTGGAGACTAAAATGTCCCCAAAAAACTTTGAGCAAGTAATGTCTATTATGGACATTTTCGAAAAGAAATCTAGGGAAGTTGTGCTGAAACAAAAGTTTTGTGTGCATAACTTAAGTTCTAAGTTACTTTCATTAAAAAAAATTGTATATGTAATTTTCTTATAACATAAATATTCTATTACTATATTATTATTTTTATTTATTGAAGCTTCTTTCCAAAACTTCTTACCCCTAACATTAATTCTTTTAAATAGTGACTGATTTATAATTACAGTAGACTCCCGATTATCCGCGAGCGGTTTATCCGCGGGGCGGATTATCCGCGAATCAATAAACAATCACGAACATGTATTTTCGCAGTAAAAAGCGAATACCAGTGGCTGTTTTTTTTTTTTTTTTTTTTTTTTTTTTATTGTAATTTTACATTCAGTTGTTTTTGCTTGATTGATTGATTTGATTTAATTTTATTATTATTATTATTATTGTGCGTTTTTCATCGTACATACACTTGTTTGTTATTGATGTTAAGTTCAGTTGTGCAAAAATACAAAACATTTGTACTGTACTCTATATATATTTTCACTGTTTGCAGAAAGTGTTATGCATCAATACAGTTAAGAATTTGAGATAGGACAATTTTTACCTGATTTGTCCCCCATTTTAGTCTTTTTGCGGTTATCCGCGATTTTTATTATCCGCGGCACTTGTGCCACCCAATTCCGCGGATAATCGGGAGTTTACTGTACTTTTTTAGACAAGTGTTATCAGTTTAGTAAAGTAAAGAACGTTTCCCTACATCATCAAATACCCCGCTTAAGCGAATATTATACTTTGGAACCAACAATATTAGTTTAAGCAGGGCTGATAGTAGTATAGATTACGCAGTTCTTAAAAGCTTTCAAATTTTCTTCCCTTTCTTTGAGCCTAAAATAAGAAAAATTTAAAAGAATTTCAGTGTTTTTCTTATTATTATATCATCAGAGCTTGATTGATAAATGCAACAACTACAGAATAAATTAATTTAAGATATTAAGCCACATTGATCTTAGTAATTTGTGATGTGAGCAAAAAGCTTTTGAATTTAATTCAATACATGCCTTAAATGCATTCATTTATTAGAGTTGGTTCTCTATTTAACAACTTTCAAGGAACCACAGAAAATCCTTAAGTAGAATGTGTTCTTAAATAGAATGCTTCTAAAACTAGTAGAGCATCTGGGACCGTGAAAAGTCGTCTCCAAATAAGAAAGTTGTTAAATTGAGCTTCATTAAACGAAGTACTAAATTTGAAATAATTCACAAAAAAAAAAAAAAAAAAAAATGCTACAAAAATATTTTAAATAAATGTTATTACTTTTACATAAATTACAACTATTACCAATGTAACTGATCAGATAATTATTGCTTCATGTTATTGAACATTAAGCTTTATACTTTTCTTCTGTCTTACCTTTCAGAAACTGAAGCAGGTGGAATTTCAATTACTTCAACGGAATGAAAATGTACAATGAAAAGATAAGGCGACTGGTATGCTGGAAAGAAAAATATTATATCAAGTACACTTAAAAGTTCATACAGCATCAACATATCACTTTAATGCAAGTCACTTACCAAACGACAAGGGCAACTTAGACCATTTCATGTCATCAGGTCTTGTTCTTTGTCCTGAACCGTTTACAAATACTCCCATTTCTAATCAAAGATTAATTTTAAAACATTTACAGAAGGAAAATAAATGTTTAAAAAACTTATATACATTTTTGAAGACTTCAATACAATATGGAAAATTTTAGTGCATGTAAACAAATAAGAAAATTGAAAGGGTGTATTCAACCTTTGCAGGATTGGTTAACAAGATAATCATAAAATTATTTATAGTTGATACAAAATGGTCAGAAAATTTTCTTAGTATTTATTCTAATTAATATGTGTTTTCCTATCAAAAAATAGCAGTATCAACATTGTTTTTGATTGACAGTTTCATACGCTGACGATTGTTTATTATTCATTTTGCTGACATATTCTCCACAACGTGAACGTATAAAAATGCTTTAATTTCTCATCATTTAATTTCTTTGAATGCATACTAACAACAAATTTAGATTTTTTATTTGTTACTTAATAAACATGCTATGAAACCAATATTTTAACCAACATTGACATTCAGTCTGCCCAAGCAAACCAAGCCTGCTTGGATTACTGTGATTGACACCGGAAAACGTGATTCTTTGCCAGTTTCCTCCTGCTTGATAGAAACTAGGATGACCTGGGTTGTCATGGCAACAAACTTTCAATCATGTTTCTGCTTGGATTACGCTTGTTGAATTCTCCTAGTTTGCTGTTTGCCAAATTGGGGAAATGTGCACAGCGGATCTCGGTTTAGCTACTCGCAGGTTATACTCATTTTTAGGAACAGAAAAAATATACCATATTCATATTCTGTACCCTTATCACCAAAAACAAAATTACTATTATTTTTTAAATTTCTCTTTAGGAGTGACAAACACTGTCCAAACACTGGTTTGCCAGGACGGACCGGACATCATCAATTGGGATTCACTGTATTTTAATTACATTTTATTTTTACCTCTCCAACTTTCTTTGGCTTAGTTTTCTTTTTAAATGCTAAAAAAGAAATAATGAAATTTAAAACAAAAAAATGTTTTCAATAAAAGCTTCCCACTGGTCGGGAAAAAACTGCTCAAGGGCCGGATTTGACCCGCCAGCCGTAGGTTGGAGGGCCCTGCTTTAGTTAACTAGAACTTTGTGAAGGGTCCGTTTTGGTTGATCGGATTTTTGTGAAGGGTCTGTTAACAAACCCAATTTTCTCTGGCCAGATCCCCTCATTCATGTGATACACAAGTATACTTAACTGAGCATTCTTTGACATGCCAGATAAAGTTATTATATTGAAATTATTTTGACGCCTTTATATTTATATATAAATATAATTATTTAGGGTGTCAATGTTTTTTTTCTAACTTTGAGTAGGGTTTTTAGAGGTTTAAGTTCCTAAAGGACAAAATTTCTAAAATTACATTATTTTTAAATTTTTACAAATTTTTCAAGAAGCCTTGATGTGCTACTCTTAATACTCTGTGCCACAGTTTGGTCATCCCTGTTGTAGATAATAAAATAATACAAAAGAAAAAAAAGAGCCATAGCAATCAAGGGCGCCCATATGCAAAATTTTAAGGGGGGAGGGCTCAAAAATGTTCTGCATGGTTTAGCAGAATATTTTCCCCATGAACAGCGATTTCAGTATATATTAGAGATATTAAAATTTGACATTTTTAATAACTTATTCATTAATGGTTCGAAAAGAAATTTTTATACATTTCTGCAAAGAAAAAAAGCACTAAAAGCAAAGAAGTTCTCATTTCCAGGGGGGGGGGGGGATTGAGCACCCCCCTATATGGGCGCTCTTGATAGCAACCCTGAATAATGAAAAATTGTGAAATCCCATTTACAGTATCAGAGAAAATGGACATAATTAAAAGAAACTTCTCATGAAATAATGATTGTAGTACACAATTTAATGAGCTTTGCTTGAAGAAAATTTTGAGGTAAAAAGAAACCTTACCATTAAATTTGTTTGCAAATCATAACACGACATAAATGTAACAACCCCAATAAGTAAAACATAAAATCTGACATAATATTATTAATACATAAAAAATGGATCTAAAATACATAGCAGCTTATACATTATCTTAAAATACTTTCAAAGCTCTTTAACTAACCATGAAAACACAAAAGATATTCTTGAGGCTTATTTGAGCTTGATAAAGAAAATATAGCAATTGGGAAACTGCGAAATTGTGAAGCCCCATAAATTATAAAGGTCAGGCTTTCATCTTTTAAATCCAGAAATTCTAAAATCAAAAAAGAATTTAACTGATTAATATCTAACAGATACAAATTTTCACATTTAAAAGATAACCAAGTAGAAAATGTCAGATTCTTATGAGCATGATACAAGACAACAATGAGCTCTTAGAATCATAGGAATTGAATACCCAGGTTTCCCCTCCAATTCCAAGAGAATGTACAAAAAATTCTATAGCTGTATATTATACACATGGTACAAATATAAAGATATCACATTTTAATAAAATTTGGTAAAGTTTTTTAATAACTTTAAGGAATGGGTGCATGTACTAATGTACAAATGTTAGATACTATACTTTCAAAAAAATGTCTTTTTAGATATTTTCTTACACATACTGCCACTAATATAATTTTCTTTGACATTACAATTTAGTAAAATTGAGAACCTGGAAAGAAATATTACACATGTTCTGTTACCTAAAGTGATGAAAGTACTGCCTTGCCAACCATACATAAACTGGTACGTTCATTACCAGATAGTGTTTGCTATAATTTTTTAAAAAGCATTTTGCATAATGTTCTTTTTTGAATCATTAGGAGGCTCTACCCCCCTACTCACTACTTAACAGCCCCAGAAGATTTTTTCGCAATGTTAATTGGCTATTAAATTGTCTGCTAGGAAGAATCATATTAAAACATGTGTTATGATTAGAACAAAATGAAAATCCCACTCACCTCATAGAAAATATACTAAAATTAAAAAACACTTAATAATTAGAAGAATATGAAAATCTTTCTCCCACCTGAAGGAAAAGAAAGAGCTTGATATACATCAAAATTATTTCTTAAAAAAATGCTTTGAAGTATGCACCTTCCCCAGGATCCAAACTAACTTGTATCAAATTTCTTAACTAAAGGGATCTTGGCTTAGGCAAAATGCTGTTTTGTACATCTGAAAAGCTGTTTTCAAACTTGTGGTCTCCAGTAATATTTTCCTTTTTAGCTCTATACTTGAATTGAGTTCAATCTAATATTTTTGCTAAATTAGAAACTCTTATATCTCCTGTTCTAACTTGTTGAAAAAAATGGAACAAGCTTCATTTGGTGCACAGACAATCTGATGTTGACCCCATACTACCTTCCTTTTAAGTCTATAAATAAAGTTTTTAATCACACAAAGGAACGGGTGCATGTACGAAAATAAGAAACTATACTTTTGAATGACTATATATTTTTAGACATTTTCCCTACACGTACAACCACAATTTAACAATTTCTTAGACTTTTTTTTTTTTTTGAGGAACAAAAGGGGAAAATAATGAACATTGACCAAACTAAAGCAATGAAAAAACCTTACTTTTTAATAAATAATTATTCAAACTCAGTTCATAAAAACTGTCCGTCCCAAAAATTACGCTACTTTCAGCAAAGAGAATACAGCTACATGGTTCATTTGTTTCCACGGTCTGAAAGTATATATCAAATTTAATGAAAAGTGCTAACCTTTATTACTTCAACATACAACAATTACAGCAAAAACAATAACAAAATTGAGCATAAAAGTCGAAGCAAAAGATACCTTTCACTCACATTATACAAATTTAAGCTTTAATATTCTTCAAAAATTGAAATAAATACAACTTTTAAAGGTATTTGTGGAGAAAGAATTTAAAGTTTTGTACAAAATTGAAATAAAGTAAACTCCCGATAATCTGCAGGGCAAATTATATGCAGCCTTTCACTATGTTAAAAAAAAAAAATGGCTGCAGATAATTAAAATCGCGGATCAATCGCAAAAAGTTAAATTGTAGGACAAAGGGGAAAGTTGTTGTTCTCAAAAACTTGGTTTTTGGTAATACTTTCTACAAACAGCAAAAAAATGCAGTATAGTAAAAATGGTTTGTATTTTTACCTAATATATCAATAAACATTATCAATATCAATAAACATTCACTTTTTGTAACAGTCTTCCATTATTAAAATGTTAAGAGATTATTTTCATTACTGAGGCTTTTAATTATTTTTTTTCCCTCTTTGATAAAAAAAATGTACTCCTAAATGCATGAAACCAAGAGAAATGACGTCTACAGTGAAAAACATAATTGTCCTGCTTCTATAATTATTGTCACTGATGCTTAGGTAAATAAATTATATAATTTAACATTTTTTAAATCTTTAAACACAGTTTGCATTGATTTTTTAATTTTTAAAGTTCTGTAATGTACATCAGACTTGTTATTCATTTGTAGATGCAGCAAAACCCTGGTTTAAACCAAAAAAACCTAGTCCCCCCCTTCTTCCCCCCGAAAAAAAGTTTTTTTTCACCAACACCGTTTACAATTTTTCGACAAAAGAAAGGGGGAAAAAACAGAAATTTGTGTTTTCTTTTTGCTATGAAAATACATGATCCTATTGTTGTATGACTTGAGAATAATTGGGAGTTTACTGTATACACAGATGAATAAATCTTTATAATTCAGAATACACTGAAAGAGGGTTGATTTAGCAGAAACTGATGAGTCAGAGACTTCTACTTCTCTTCCTAAAGCCTGCAAATGACATAGACATGCATGTTGAGTGTAATATTACTTCGTCCGACATGACAAAATTCTTCATACCAAAAGACTGTAAATGTAAATTTTTTAAATAAAATATTTTGATTAAATTTAAGCATGAACTTTGAACTATTGCATTAGTTTTTTCAATGTGTATAAAGGTATTTCCTGCATTATGCATGCAGGAAGTTACCTTTATTAGTACATTTAAATCATTTAAGGTAATCTTTTCAATATTGCAAAAAATAGCTTGTTGGGATTAACCAGAATTTTGGATAAGTGGTGTTCCCATTCGCTGGAGTTCATTTTGCTATGAATTTAAAATTAGGCACTTGTGTTCAAACAGAAAGCACTCACTTTCTTAGCACAGAACAGTTTGAAATAAGGATCCCATTGGTAGATCATGACGGACTTGGAAGTTGCAATGCAGAGGCATGCAGAACCTTTGTAATCAGCATTAGTAGTAGAAAAAAGGTGACAATTTTCAATGTTAGCGACAGGCTTTGTTTGTAGCTCCTGGTTTGATTTGATAGATAAAGTTTGGATATTATCATCTTCAATGTAGGTCAGCTTTCGGCTATCACCTAATAAGAAAAAAAACTCATTTCCAACTAATTTCCAACTCAATTCCCTACTTTCATGGCCAAATTTCAACTTGAAGCAGTATGGTCCAACCTATGAGCCAAATGTAGCCCATCAATTCATTTTTGCAGGTTTTTTTCCCTACTTACTGGAAAAATATTTTAATGCAGTTGAACCTTGTGAAAGGAAGATTCACGGGACTATGATAACTATTTCATGTTAACTGGGTTTCATCTTATCTGATAAATTAACAGATTGTTAACCCATGAGACCAAACTAGTATTTCATGTATGTGGTAATTCAAACTAAGCAATTTCTTGTTAATGAGGTTTGACTGTATTTGAAGAAAAAAAAATCTTAGCCTCTTTACTGCTTGAAATTTTAAGTAATGCTATTTAAGGTTTTAAAAAAATTTTGTCAGCAGCACCTCACAATCTTCATTTCCCTTAAAACAGCCGTTCGTGAAATTACAGTTTGCATTGATAAGCATATATCAAGGAAGCAGTGCTAATCAGTATATTGATTTCTCAACTGTAAAATAAAGTGTTACATTAAAGTAGTATATTAAAACTTCTAATATGAATCTCAATTTTAATTTTTGAATATATTTCTTCATTTTTCTGGAATGTGTCTGGCCCTCAAATTCCTAAAGTTTAAGTGGCCCTTCCCTTGGGGGAACTAAAGGTTGGATCACACTGACTTAGAGCATCTTGTGTTCATAAGAGAGCCTTTGTTTCTCATTAAAGTACTCAACAAACATACAAAAGTTAGAAAGTTTGAGAACAAGATTTTAAAATATTATAAAGAAAAATGAATAAAATATTTCAAATATTTTAAGCTAAAAAGTATAGCTTTTGATTCAAATGATACAAAAACTGGATAAATCATAACATTACAATTTACAACAAATATTTCGCGACCATTGTGCTTCATGAACAAAACCATTTTAAAATTGTTAATTAGTGGGTTAAGTTTCTGGTCAAATTTGCAACCACCAGGCTGGGACTTTTGCACTTCTCATCTACGGCAAATTTTGTCTAGATTCTCACCACAAACATATCGACCAACTTATATCTATTATTTCAGTATTATATAAAACTTATTGCAACTTCTGGTAGCTGTTTAAGTCCGGTAGATATTTTGTGATCATGCTATCAGTTACTCTCTGTTCGGATCCTGATCACTCCAGTGTTTTATGAATTCCACTTTGGGTGTCAGTCAGGGTTTAAGTTAAGCTCAAACATTCTTTAGCAAAAAAGCTAAAATTAGAATTAGCAAAATGTCAAAGGTTAATGAATGGGGGAGAGTGTTGTATCTTGGGACACTGATAATTTCTAAGAATCTATTCTTAGCAGCCTTGTTTTTGTATTCTCTAATAGTAACCTTCAACAATAAATGGTGCCATGGTAACAATCAGCATCAAAAGCATTAACGGATGATTTTGTGAGAGACAGAAAATTTCGTGACCCCAAAGTAAATATTTTCTTTATTTTCATCTCATTTTCTGTCTTTGTATTTGTAAAACTAATCAACTGAATTTCTTTTTGTTATTAAAGAGAAGTACTTTAAATATTTTGGGCATGAGAAAATAATGATAGTGCATCTAGATTGACCACCATTTTTTTTTATTAACGATGTAATAACGTCCCAAGGTTCTTAATAATTAAGATATGTTTAGGAACATGGAACAATGTTCTAATTTTATATAGTCTTTTAAACACAATTAATGTTAGATAATAATTCATTATTCATAACTTAATTCATTCCCCTGAAAAATATAAAATATTTTTGTTTTTTGGTGCAAAATTAATTCAAGTATATGGCTGTTTCCTGAATCCTAAAAAGTGTTTAAAGGTGCAACAGATGTGTTTCAAGGTACAATAAGCATGTTGTACCTTGGGACAGTTTAGAATTACTCTTATTTTAAATGGCTAACAATACCGTTTGAATTTAAAAAAAGTACATTGCAGAGAAATATTTTGGGGTATTTTAATGTGAATTTTAGATTTTAAATTTCATTTAAATAATTGCCGTTGAAAATTAAAACATAAAAAAGTGTCCCAATGGAATAACACTCTCCCCAATGTTTACTTATCTTTTTCACCGACTCTGTTTTTCCACTCCAGTTAAAAGCGAAATTCAAAATTCAGTCATGACATCTTTAGAGGAATAAACACACAGTAATATTTCTTTAAAATTTGAAATAAAAAATTTAGAATAGTGTTCAGCATTTAGAGGACACAAGTTTAATCTTTAAGATGCCAATAATGCAACTATTGGGGTAATTATAATGCCAAATTAAGACAAAGTATTTTTGAACTATTTGGTAGTTGACACATGAAAGCTAAAATTTATAAAACAATCAAGTTCTATTGCCATGCTTACTTGCTCTTTCGGATTGTTTTTTCTTTTTTGAGCATAAAAGCGAAAATAATTTGCTTCATTTTCGTAATTTAGATAGTGCTTTTGCATTTTACAAAAAATGCAACCGTAGCGGAAACTCTGGTATCACTAAAGAATAAGAATAAATTGAAGACAGATACTCTCTTCAATTAACATTGTGATTAGCAGCATCTTAATATTAGCTAGTACAGCTTCAATGAGTAGAGTTTTAAATTAAAAATTAAGAAATAAACAAAAAATTAAATTACCTTCTATCAAAACCAGGATTCCAAGATTCTTAATGTGGCTCATTTGGTAAACACAATCAACTCCTTTGACTTTTGATTTGAAAGAACAAGTGTATTCATTGATGATTTTGAGCATATATAATCCATCTGTGGCACCCAAAAGAATAATCTGGGAAAAGAAAGAAAGGGGAAAAACACGAAATTAAGCATCTTTACTAAAATTAGTATTTGGTTAAATTTAAAGCTTAGATATACAGTAGAGTCTCGAAAATCCAATTCTCGAAAGTTCGAGGCTCTGCTTAATTTGAGGTGCTTACTTAATGTGTTTAGTTACGTTTTCTAGTTTTAAAAAAATGAATTTCATTAAAATCTGAAAATAGAAATCTTTTTCGTAACACGTTTCGCAAAATAAGTTTTGTAAAACTTATTTTGCTACATACACAGGGATATGCTGATCAAAACTAGCTTTTGGAGCAATCTTAGGAACAGGAAAATGGTGAGTTTGGAGCAGTAAAATGGCAAATTTGAAGCAGCCTGGAGCAGTAAAATTGCAAATTTGGAGCAGCCTGGAACAGTTTGTAGCAGCAAAACTTTGAATTTTGCGTCAATTTGGAATAACTATGTATATTTCGGGGCTGGAAAAATCTTTTTGACATGCCTCGCCGAGCATGTTTGTCTAAAAAATACATACCCGAATATAATTTTTACATGCTTAGTTTTTTTTTTATTGTATTATAACAAAAATATGTGAATTTGTCATATAGCATTAATTAGACAAAAACTAATTTAAAAGTTTTATAACTGAATCAAGAACAATTTCAATATAAAACAAAAAATGTTTAAATGAATAGTACATAATAAGTCGTCATTAAAATTAGGAATACTTAATTAACTAGTATGTTGTGGCCATCACGAAACTTTCTTCTATATTTTTCCTTTTTCTGATCCCTCCCCATGCTTGACGAGGAAGCAATATTCCTAACATAAACAAAATTACACATGCAAAAACTTGACGACCATCCCAATGTCTGAATTATTGTAAAAACAAAACAAAGAGCGAAAATTGAAAGTTACTTTAAAAGCCTTACTTGAATTAATTACAAATATTTTATTTATTAACAAACATTAGTGGCAACAGTTAAAAATTTTAAATCATTGAGATAATATTTCCATAGACTAATAATAAGAGTAGACCGAGCTTTCTCATTCTTGCTGATGAAGAAAATTGGTTCATAGATGTATCATGTGACTAGTGGAAGGGCTTGGCGAAGACTTTGGCAGCATGGTTGCTAGATGGCAGCATTATCTACAGTTTGGCACTCGACATGTATTTTACGACAATGTGTTTTCATTAAAAAAAACATCCAGGTGCAGAGATTGAACTGTTTTTCTTTTAGTTATGCATTATTTTGACATCAGTAATAGTTTTTGATCAGTTTTCGGTAACTTTTATTTCATTTGGAGCTGTCAGCGTTGGCGTGAACGAAATGGCGTAAACGTTTTGCGTTAACGCAAAAATGTACTAATCGGTATCTTAAATTGAAACTGTAGGTAAAAATCTTACCGTTTGCTGATTCTTCTTGGTCGCTTGCATCTTTTATTGCTTAGAGAGTTATTGAAATTGATTAAAGAAAATGCACAATACTATCTAAACGAAAAACTCACTATATTAACAAAATATTTACAACTTAGAATAACAAATTTACAAATCGGACTCCATAAAAGATCATTCTTCCGTGTTGCATAAATTCTATTTATTTTATTTCGCGCTGTCGTTGATCGTCTGCTACGATTAACGCCCGCTGTTGCTAGGATATCCACCAGTCACATGGTTTGGTTTATGAGCAGCAAAAGGGTTGCCATAGCTCGGTCTACTCTTATTATTAGTCTATGAATATTTCCGATCATTTCCATACAATTAAAATCACGAGAAATAAGCAGACGATAATCTATTACGATTTATCTTTCTTATTGTTGCATTAATAAAACTATTTTTATTCGCAAAAAAAAAAAAAATCAACACCTCTTGGAGCGATTGGAGTCAAAATTGAACCAAAGCCTGTTTACGTATGGATTCACATATATTCCAAATTTCAACCAGAACGTAGCATTACTTCTTGAGATAGGGCACTCACAATGGAAAAAAAGAACGGGCGATTGCGCTACCCCCTTTTTAGCTGTTGACACCAAAATAAAATCAGCTCTTATACCCACTAAGGGCTACTTGTCAAAAAATTTTTGTTTGATTCCGTTCGTTATTTCTTGAGATACAGCAGTCACAATTGACGACAAAAAACGTTCTATAGCTCAACCCCCCTTTGAGTTATTGACACCAAAATTGAATCAGCACCTGCTCCTGTTAATGGCAACATATGGACCAAATTTTGTTTGATTCCGCCAGTTACTTCCTGAGGAATAGCAAGCACGCGTAACTCAAAAAACGTCCTATTGCTCCACCCCCCTTGGAGGAATTCGCGCCAAAAACTAATGGGCACAAGTTCACATACGGGCACATATGTGTACCAAATTTCGTTCGATTTCATGCGGTAGTTTTTGCTGTAGAGCGGCCACAAAAAACTGGTCACACACAGACGTGACACACATACATACACACACACATACATACATACACACACACATACACACACACAGACAGACAGACATTTTCCAAAAATAGTCGAAATGAACTCAGCACACCTCAAAACGTTCGAATCCGTCAAAATTCGAAATTCGAAAATTTGCACGAATCCAATACTTTCTTCTATATATTAGATATAGAAGAAAGTAAAAAATAATAGTTTCATGCCCAGCCAGGCATGTAAGGGTAAAAGATTCATTACTGATTGGAATTTTTACATGCCCCAAACACGTGGGACAATATAATTTTCGAACCCTGATATATTTCACACACAGAAACATCTGTGACTTATACATCACTGCTTTAGTGCACATTTAAGATATAGTGCTTTGATACCTATTTCAAAAATTTGTTTGCTTTTATGTTCATATATACATGTAAACGACATAGGATATGTATATATATATATATATATATATATATATATATATATATATATATATATATACACATACATGTAACTCAAAAACATATTCAAAAAGGTTTTTTTTTTTTTTTTTTTTTTTTTTTAAAGCAAAAAAGAATGGTTAAATTTAAAAACTTGACTTCAACAAGTTACAAGTGAGTCTAAAGAGCTATTAATTAACCTTTTTCTTCATTTTTTTCGGTATGTGTAAGTAATTAACTTATATTTGACCTTATTATTGTTATTATTTTAGCATATATGTTTATATACTTTACTACTTGATTAACAAATCTCAAGATCAAGCAAAAACAACATTAATACTTTTTATTTTTAACTGCTTGATATTTAATCACAAAATTAATAATAAAATTAAGATGAAAAAAAAAAAAAATGATTTTGAGAAAAGATGTCATAAGAAAAGGAATTTTTAAATACATGTGAAAGAAATACAAAAAATGTGAGAAAAGAAAAAAAAATAAGTAAAAATTTTAAGATAGATTAAGAATATGGAGAAAGTGCCTGAATCTGAGAAACTTGAAATGTTTGCATAGTCATTACCAGAGCATTAGAATTCCCAATTTTTGCTATCTTAAGAGTCGCCAACCAAAATTAAAGATTAATTTTCTGTCCTAAAACAGAAAGAAACCCAAGATTAAAAACTCAACAATTTTAATTTTTACAGATGGTTTTCGCTTAAATCAATTTGGATGCAACTGGATTGATATTTTTGAGTGGGCCTGACAAGAAGACGAACTTACCTTACAAGTCCTCATATTTTGAAAACAAAAGATAAGAAAAGTTAAATATAAGGATCAACACAAAATTTTTCAAGTCAAAGGAACATAATCACATTAAAAAATTAAAACGATGGAGTTTTTCAAAAGCGGATGCAATTGGATTTTGAAATGCGCAAAAAATTGGGATAAAGTCAAAAAACCTTAAAAACAAGCTCCAAATGCATAAACTTAATATTTTTCAAAAACTGCAAAATATACCGAAGGAACTGCAACATTCAATGCAAAATTACACTTCTGGCGCATGTTTGTTCGATTTTGGGGCAGAAAAAAGTCCATTTGGCGGTCTTCTGAAGCAGGATTGGCATTTGGCGCAGTTTGGCACAGCTGGCACATCCCTGTACATACAGCAAATAATAAAAAAATCATTGAGCGGTTGGTGTCAACAACACTCCCTAAGTGACACGCAATATTCATCGACTACAAAATATGGATTAAGAGATGCTTTGGAGATAATAACTGGATGTGTAAAATTGATATTATTGTGCCACAAAGAACATAAGCTTTCGGACTAACCGATTAGAGTCAAAAAAGACGGTTCACAACTTGACACTGCACAAGTCCAAGGACGGATGCAAGAGACGGGAGATGGGGGTGATCGCCGCATCTTTGAGTCAAAGTGCGAAAACTCTCCCTCGGACCCTTTTCTATACTGAAATTTAAAAACATAGTTTTAGACAATCTTCAGTAACGTCACAACATACTCCCTTGGAATTTTTTCAGAAGGTTTGGGAATTTGTAAAAGGGGGTATCAAGGTATCTAAAATAAACGGCCCCCTCCTAGGACACTTTCTGAATCCGTGCTTGCACAAGTCGTATACACCTTCTACAACTATTTTTGTGTCATGCAAGTTACAAACGCTTGCAAGTACATAGATACAGACGTAATGACAAAACTCTTAGAAATGAATTCGGGAAATATCAAAATGCATGTTTTGTTGCCTACAAATTTGTTTACATAAATATGTACAGATATCGTGAAAAAAAAAAGCGAAAATTCCTTTAGAGATAATTAAAAAGCAAACTCTATGTTGAAATTTCAGTGATAAATTTTTCATGAAGACAATACTTCTTTTCCTTTGTGCAAGGACATAAAAGGTGCTCCTCCTTATGCAATCGAAAAGAGTAAAGCTTTAATTTGGAAGAATTTTCTGGAAAATTAGAGTTTTCAATAACCCAAGGTGGCATGAGCCCCAATTACCTCGGATTTTCAAGAGACTACTGTAATAATAAAATCTGAAATATTTAATGAAAACCATACTTACATCTTCATCTAAGAGTAAAGTGCATAAAGGATCAATCAAGTTATCTCCTTTCAACGTTAACAAATTCTTTCCATTTAGTTTCTGAAATAAATAAAAACAAACTTAGATACAAATGCCAATCATTTTAGTTCTAAGAATGCAAGAAAAATCCAGCTTTAATAGCACAATATATTAGCAGGAGTCGATGCTAAGAACTTGACAGCAATTTGTATTCAATTTTTATCAGGATTTAAAAAAAACAATACATTTCCATTTAACATTGTGTTTTCAAAACCAAAATTGAACACATAACTCGATATTAAAAAATCAATGTTTGACTTCACATCATGTGGATTTTTGTCACTTTTTTTTTCATCTTTTTAAAATCGCAACGAAGGAGGAATTTTTTTTTTTACGGTTTCACGCTTGATTGAAATATACATCTATGTAAAATCTATTTTCAGTTTCAATTGTAGATTGAACTATGATAGTATGGTGCACAGATCAATTGTAGATTGAGCTGTGGCTTGAATAGTCCAAAAATTAAGAATAGCGGATTGAAGATGTTTTGATAGGGCAAAGCATTTTTCAAAAACTTTCCTCTATACAAACAAATTGAATAAAAGTTCTAACGAAGTCATACATGCTAAAGGGCATGAGCTTTTTCCCCATTGAAAGAATCGTTTTGCAATAATTCTTCCAGTCGTCAAATCACTGCTTTGAAGTTATAGAGAAATGTTTTTATGGTTTTAACTTTTGAAGACCATCTTGTGACACTCCAAGTTTGCATAGTTATAGAAACCCATAAAAGGTATTTGTTGAGATGTTTTTTTTAAATTCAATAATCAAATGCATTTTTAAGAAGTTTCTATGAAAGCACTGAGCAGCTGAAACGTGTTTCTAGCAGAAGAAAGCAATGAACACTCATTAAATAAATATACACTTCAAAAGTGAGTGTAAAAGTGAATGTAAAACATCAAGGAATTTTCTCATGAAAACCATGCAGCCATACAACTTTGCACGAGCCTCTCATATTGGACATACCATCATTACACTGGGCACACAAGTATGAAATATTTAGCCTATATGAAGAAATGTCTTCTTCAGTTAAAATTAACCATGTTTCTCTATCAGTTTTCTATGTTCTGAAAAGGCTGGAAAAAATTTGATGAATTTCTAAATCACCATCCAAATAACGAAAAACACTTTTTCTAGTCTGAGATTGTGTTGAGTTTCATCAAATAGTTACTTAGAACCAGCAAGATTTCTTTTAAGGAACATTGATTTCTGACTTACATAAATTGAATTCACCCATTTTCTACCATTCTGCTCAAAAAATTTGGGAGTACAACCGCTCCCTCTTGACCCCCCTATTTGCTGCCCCTGGGTAAAATTAATGACATAGGCAGAAATTTGAAAATGAAAGATGTTACAGCCTCTAATTTCAAAAGGCAAATGTAGGCTTAACAATTTTTGAATCGCTCATTGTTTTCTGATCAAAAAAATTAAGTTCAGTAGAATTGGAGTCAATATACAGGGTGTGGCAAAAAAACTCGGACAAAGTTTGAATTATTGAATAGAAGTGAACTAATTTATTTTTAATGAGTGTGTTCATTTCTTTTTGTCTCTCACTTCAGTTGGAAACCAATTTATAATCAACCTCCTTTTTCAAGTTATGTTTTTTGGCACTTTTACAATGTCAAGCAAAAGATGTGCTATTTTAAAGCTGTTTAACCAAAGAGAACGACAGTTATTTGCTTGATGGACCTCGGCAAACAGGGTTTGATGCAATATGCCGTTTCAAGGAGCATGCAAATGATAGTTGATGTCTAAGAAGTGTACAAATCGCACAATGAAAATTTCTGTAAATCGTAAGGCCCAACAAAAAAAACGAGTTAAATGAAATCCTCGAGTTTCCATTGGAGAGGTCTTTGGTGAAACGGGAACATGTGACAATCAGTGCGGCTAAGGGTAAAATCAGAGCTCAGACAGAAGCTTTTCAAGTTCCCAAAAGTTCAGCCTTTTCATGAAGAAAACAAACTTGTGCTGCTCCAAAAACTTTTGAAACGGGTCACAACTCACTGCTGGGGAGAGATTCTTTTCACTCATGAGCAGGTCTTCACCATTAAATCAGCTCATAGCTCTCAGAACGACAGGATTTGGTCTGTAGACACTCTATGCACCTTGACCAATGCTGAACATCACCAAAATCCGAAGGTGGTCTTAGTGTGTGGCGGAATTTGCACAAGCGGCAAAAAAATCTTTGGTTTTTATGGATGAGGGCATCAAAATCAAAAAATTGTACCAGCGGGACATTTTAGAAGCTGTTGTACTTTTATGAGCCAACTAGCCACATGCAGCAATCAACTGGTTTGCCTTTTTCCGCCAATCGCCTTTTTATGAAAACAACTGTCTATGGCAGCTGTTAGGCTTATTTGCCATTTACCCTTTTACGCCAAGATTGCCGCCTACGGCGACTGTTTAAATAAATTGTGCGGCGTTTTATATCTATTACTATCTATATCATACTTAATTTGAATAAAATATTTTCTATATCTGTCTCCAGTTGCGTTTTGTGCCATACACAGTTCTGGCTTCAGCGGCTTCTATCTGCATATACTATCCATCTCTATTTATGTACCTAACCACCTATTCCCGAACAAAAAAAAAACACTCAAAAAACCGTGCGTTTTATTGATTTAATTAAATAGCACAAAATCAAAAACAAAAAAAGCTCTATCTTTTGTTCGTGTGGTGTGCAAAAAGAAGCGTTTCCAAAAAAAAAAACATGTTTTATTGAATTAAATGTGCGCAAATATGTATGAATTGTAAAATATAAGCAGCAAAACGTCCGCCTGGGGAGGAGTGGGTATTGAAAAGAGAAAGAAATGAAATGCCTAAACAAAAAAAAAAAGTAAATAAAAAGCAAGTGCTACCATTAAAACATAGAAGTAAGCAATAGCAAAAAAAAAAAAATAATTGTAGCGATAAAGATTTGATTTTTCAATACTGAATCTGAATCAAGGTTGTGACGTCAGAGCAGAAAGGAAGAAGGTTTTTTTTCAACCAATCTACAGGCATGCAAAAACTGGCAGGGGTTCTGCCTTTAAAAAATCGTAAAAAAAAAAAAAAAAAAACTATTGCGTATTTTTGAAAACTTTTTTTTTCCAAAGAGGGTGAAATGTTCTCACTATCGTATATGAAAAGTTTAGAAAAGAGGCTTTAAAACATTTTGCAGGATGAGTTTTGAAAAAACTAAAGCCAGGAAAAAATGCAAAATAAAGGTTTTTTCAAAAATTCATAAAAAAAACAAAAATTGCTTTATCTTCAATTTTCTTTTCGTTCATCATATTTAAAATCAAATTTCCCACACTATAGTACGAAAAATGTTTGTCTGGCACAATTGGTTAAGGTTCTGTGAGGTAAAAGTACTAAAAAGTTCAAAAAAAAAACACATAAAACATTAAATAACTTTTTTGCCAATTAAAATATCAAAAATCGAAGTGCGAGGTACACATCTTTGGCTAAAATTTGCACCTGTATACGAAATTTCATCTTTCTAGGCCTTACCCTTTCCCTGGGAAGCGCGCCACACACAAACAAACATATTATTTTATTATATGTATAGATAAGCACTTTGGCAATGTAGACTGAACATTTCTTCCACCAGCTCACTTTTCCACGAAGACAAGAGTGCAAGCCAAAAAGTACAAGATGAATTTTCCTGATACGATATCTGCAGAGTAGGCAGCCTACTCGCTAGACCTCAATACAATGGATTAAAGTATATGGTCTATTTTAGAGTCTAGGGTCTGCACTAAATCACACAGAAGTTTGAAATCTCTAAATAAATTTCTTTGGCGGAAATAAGATAGATTAAATGTAAAAGATTTGCGGCCAATGGCTGAAAATTTTAATAAGTGGTTGCGCTTCTGTATAACTGCAAACGGCGGCCAGTTTGAAACCGATTAATTTTTTAAAATTACTTAAGGTCTACTCATATTACTATTGGTTGTGTTTTGTTAATTCATTTATTTTCAATAAAGTTGCATGAAAAATTGCTTGTTAGGTTTTTTTTTGCCGCACTCCGCACTTTTGTACATTTAAAATATTGAAACAGAATAATGGTGAAATACATGCTTCAAAACTCACCAAAAATAAAAAGTTCTTAAAAAAAAACATTACTGGAGGGACTTAAACTTTTTCATTCTTGATGAAACTTGACATTGTTTTTGCTTTGTTAAACTTTCAATATTTGGACGAATCTGTGTAGTTGAGATTCTTAATGTAGCCTCCAAATGTTGATCAGTTAAACACGTTCTTGTTTTTGATTTTGTATTCTTTATTGACAGAACAACTGTTCACATATGTACTACCAAAGATAGAGCATATGAACAATGTTATGTTTATATACTCTTGGATGCTTGTCTCCAAATATATACTTCAAACAAAAGTTTATTAATGAAGGTGTTCAAAAAATTTGCATTTTAGCGCAGAGTTACACTGCATATCTACAAATTCTAATTTAAGTTCAGGTGCAATACAGTAGAAGACCATCATAACGCCGACCTATATAACGCAATTCTCCACAAACGGCACAACTTTTCAGAAGTGAACAATAGGTTTTGCAAGCTTAAAAAATCCTCCTGTTTTGCTTTGCAAACATAAAAACTGTTAGGCAAATTAAATTTTGAAAGTTTTTCATGTTTCCATCTTAATTCAAAGCTTTCAAATTTAAAATTTGTACTCATAGTAAACAAAAAATACCAGATGGCTCTTGGAAATGCAGTTGTTATGCAAACCATGAAGCTAGCAGAAGTACAGAATAATGCACTTTCTTTTGATTGTGAAACCATATTTATTTGTGAATAACTAATTGTAATATTGGTGCTTTAATACTCATAGCAGATAAAACACAATCTGAAGTGCTAATATATAGATATATTCTGAATGTTACTTTCAAAATTTGTGAAATCATCATCTATAATAACGGTCTTCTACTGTACTATTCATATCCACTGAGAACGGTGAGGAAAATATTTCCATGAAAATTTCATTTCCACAATAAAAATTGAAAAGGGGAAAATATAAGTATAAATTATAGTAAAGAAAAAGACAGTAAAAAGTAAAGCAAACTACGTTGTTATGTGGGTTTTCTAATTCCATCTGATTAGTCTCCGCTAAATTCTCCAATGCAGACACCCACATTTGTTTTTCGTTAAAATTGCTGACCATGAAATAAAGAGACCTGAAAATCAAAACATTTAAAATATTAGAAGGGATATTACTAAATAATCAGTTCAGTTCTTTCAACATCTATAGAAAAAAAAATCATAGAAAGCACACTGCAAACCTTTACCTTTATGCTAGGCATCAAAATAAATACAAAGGAGAAAGAGAATTGTGCAGTTTGTAAACCACATTGAATATTGTGAGGCGAGCATGGAAAGAAAATATACTGTCAAGTCCCGACTTACACATGTGTTCCAAGACTCCTTGCGTAAGTTGAAATTTCACGGTGTGGAAAAATATATGCATACAAATTTTCAAAAGCATACCAAATACTTTTAGACACTTATAAACATCCCTTAAACTGCTGTAAAGCATTCTTTAACCATACACTAGTTTCCTGCATAAATAACTGAACTTTTACTGTATTTAAAAAATAAAAACTGTTCTTCAACATGAATTACTTTTAGATGTGCAAAATGAATGTACAATGGGAATGAAAGACATAAAATAAAACAATATGTCATGCACAGCATGTAGTAAAATTAAAATGATGCACTATAATAGTACTATACAGAAGATACAGTAACAATATTTAAGAGTTAAAAAATGAAGATATTGATGATTTATGTTCCATGATCAGATCGTTATTCTTATCGAATACATTTTTAAATATGATTGTTTGCTTTCTTTTTTATAACATTTCATTTTGTGGCAACATCTCTTCTTCTTGCTCACTTTATTAATCCACAATACAAGAGCAGCTTCTATTTTAATAACATTTACTTTGCTAGACTGCTCTGCAAGCTTAAATATTGATACTAAGTTCTGAACTTTAACAGATATCTTTTTTTTTTTGACTTTTAGTTGTACGTATGGAAGATTCATTCTATTTATTGTTGCGCCACTGTCGACTTTTTGTAGTTGTTCAAGCATGTCGAGAATCTTAGCCTTTTTAAAAAATTTTTTATGAGAAACTTTCTTTTTCTTCCCATATTTATAAACTTTAGATAAAGGTGACACTAAGGTGCCATTATACTTCATTGACTTTTATTTTTAGAATGAAAAAAATAAATAAATGAAAGATGCTAAGTAGTTACTTGGTGCACTAGACTAGTTTGGTGTGGGAACTATGACTGTCAGTGATGCTTAAAGGGATCACGAAATCAATATTTAGTAGCCAATAATGAAGCTGATATTTCCTTCCAAAAAATTTGTGTTGTGGGCAAATTTCTCGTTTGCTCTTAAAATCATTACTTGTGAAAAATTCGCGTTATAGTCATTTCGCGCAAGTCAAATCGCGTTGTAACGGGAGTCGACTGTACACTGCATCACGGACTGCCAACATTATCTATTGTGTGCAGTGGCCTTATGAAGAAAAAAATGCAGGTAACATTGAACTGCATGCAGTTTAAATTTATTACTATAAAACCTTTGTTTTGTTATACTAAACAGGACTTTTTTAAATGCAAATAACAGAGAAATGCTTTATAAATCACTAAAAATGTAATGGAAAATGTATTCTGCTGAAATTCATTTTAATTATATTTTACTACATTTAATATGTTTGGTAATAAAATGCAATGAAATTCCAATACAGTAAAACCTCGCTACAACGATATTTTGGGGACCAAAGAAATATATTGTTGTAGAGGGATATATTGTTATATCGAGGGCCTACATATTTTGGAAATAGGATAGAGTATTCCATTTTAATGTTATAGTATAGAATAGCTAGGTAGAAATGTATTTGGGTGATAATAAAAATCCTAACAATATTATGTCCCGGGAGCCTATCACAAGGATTGTTTGACCTGCAATTTTGTTTCCTTTTTTAATAGGTAGAAATAATTTTTCCAATGTTATTACCTTCCTAGAAAACAATAGCTCATTTTTTTTCCCAATAAAAGTTTTTGAATAACCAGAAAGTCACTCTTTTGTCATGCCTCCATTTGTTTCTTAAATTATACTTAAATTATTCAAAACTGTTATATCAACATTCCACAAATTTAATTTGTAGTACTAACTTAAGCACACTTAAAGGCATAAAATAACATTTTTGAATTAAATTTAATTAATTAAATAATCAAGCAACGTCATTTTAAAGTTTGTCCTCAGGTTTCATGTCAGTCTCCTTTCCTCCCTAGGAATGAGTTCAATTATTATAGGTTAAAAAAAAGAATTTTTAATTTGTTGCTCTACAACCTTGCTTATTATCACCATTTTGTAGGATTTCTTGAGCATTTTGTTAGTTGATTTGGCTGCTGTTCTTACCCATTTTTGAACTTCAAAATTTTTAGTATTTAACATTTTTAATAATTCTTACAGTGGTGAAAAGGAATAAGTACACAATAAGCAGTAAGTCTTCTCTTGTCAGAGAAAACTTTAAAAAAAATGTCAAAAGTAGATAAAATAGGATATTTTTCATTATTTGAAAACCAAATTATCGTAATAAAGGGGGGTTGAAAATTTAAAAAATCGTTTTACAGGGGTTTATTGCTGTTGAGAATATCACAATATTGAGAGGAGGATAACATTAATTCCCATGCAGGTTCACCAGGACCACGAAATATTATCGTAATAGAGGGATTATCGTTGTATCGGATGTTTTACTGTAGTAGAAACTAAAACTTTTTAAATTTTAGTTTAAATATGTAATTTTTAAATTTTAGTCTCATGAGTTTTTTTTTTTTTTTTTTCAGGATTGAAAAAAGTGGACAAAACAAATGCAAAAGCTTCTTTGAAGAAGTTCCCACAAAATTGATTATTCAGTAAGATATTGGCACCTATATAATCTTTAGAATTTGTATCTCACTGTTCTCCAGTTAACGCTACTGGTGAAAGCCTAGAGCACAGAAATCCTGTCGACCCCGTGTCTCTTCCCCCCCCCCAATTGAAAAAATGAATTTTTTCAACTTTTCAGGAAGTTTTAATTGAAATTTTCAGCCAAAAAGTGATTTGAAATTTCTCGCACTTAAATTCTGATACAATTTCCTCCCCCCCTTCGCCCTTGTATGTTGAAATGTTGCCTAACTTTAATGCAAGTTGTTTTATGATAATATAATTTTCATATAGATCAAAAAACATTTAATAATACTTTTTGAAAAAAAAGTTTAAACCAATAAATATCCTTAGTGAATAATTGATTTTCCTTCTTCATAAAATAAACAAGCATAACTTTAATCACAAAACTATGTTTCTGCTGACTGTGCAAACCAAATGTACAGGGTGCTGAAAAAAAAAAAATGCAAGCAACTTTTCATGAAACTTTATTAAAAACAAATGAACATAACTATAAAATAATGTGAGAAGACCTTTAAAAATCATTAAATTTAATTGATTTCAAAGTGGTAGCCTTTTTGCAGTAATACAGAGATGCATCTGCTTATTGAAATGTTCATTCTAGGGCCGCAAGTCCTTTAATCAATTCTATTCCCTATAAAGCAATTGGTTTAGAGAGTTAAAACTTATGTGTAGTTTAGGGTAGACCTTTGACTTAGGGTAGAACAGGCCACAGAAGTACTCTTAGGCCCACAGAATTGCAATAACGTTTAAAATGTCCTTCTGGTTCACTTTTTGACTCATTTTACACCCCCTATCCACAAAAAAGTAGATTTTTTTGTCGCTTGTGCTGATTCCATCACAGACCAAGCCTGACTTTGGATTAGGTGATGTTTAACATTTTCTAAGGTGCTTGCCGTGTCAACAGACCAACTCCTATTGTTCTGGGGGATATGAGCTGGTTGAACAGTAAATCAGTGAAAGGTATCCTCTTCCAGTGCAGACTTGCGGCCCGTCTTAAACGTTTCTGGCATCTTTGGAGCCATACGAATGCCTGAACTTTTTGGAACTTGTAAAACTTCTGTTTGAGCTGTTTTTTCCCCTAGTCGCACTTATCAGCCACAAATTCCCATCTTACGAATGACTTCTCTCATGGAAACCATAGGATTTCATTGAACTAACTTTTGTATGACCTGACGATTAACTGAAATGTTCACTTGTTGAGTTTTTGAATGAAAGTTTTTGTACACTTTCGGGGCATCAACTATCATTTCTAAGCCACTTGAAATGGCATACCGTTTCAAGTAGTTTGCCCAGGCACAACAAGCAAATGAACTGTGTTTCTACTTGGTTAAACAACTTTAAAATAGCAGGTCTTTTGCTTAAAAGTATATGAAAACCGAAAAACAATGCATAAATTAGGAAATGTATATTGTAAATTATCTTTACTAACAATAAAGCTGAAAGTCTCTCTGTCCGGATCTCTGTCTGTCAGAATCTCTCCTAGACCGTTTGGCTGATTTTCATGAAATTTGGCATAGAATTAGTTTGTAGCATGGAGGATGTGCACCTCGAAGCCATTTTTCCAAAATTCGATTTTGTTCTTTTTCTATTCCAATTTTAAGAACACTTCCCGAGCAAAATTATCATAAGATGGACGAGTAAATTACAAAGTTATCATAACCTGGAACCGTAACAGGGGCAAGCCAATTGACGAGAAATTCATCATACATTATTTGTAAATATACAGGCGAACCAAAAGACTTTTTAATTTTCTACAACCGACAAAGCTGTGCGGGTGCCATTAGTTTTCTAATAAAGTGAGAGACAAAAATAAATAAGGCACTCATTAAAAGGAAATTACCTTTCTTCCATTTGATGATGCAATTTTTGTTCGATTTTTTGTTGCTGCATCCTGTATACTGCCGTGCAAAACAAAAAGGTGGAATCTGCAGTTGGGCTCAAGCTGAGATATTGTGTTTTAATGTGTGGCTCTTCCATATATTTGATTCAGATGTCTTTTTTTAGAATTTTTCAAAAAAAAAAAAAATAGTTCTTTATCAAATGATCCTAAAAATTTTTATTTATTAAGTAAAATACTAAACAGAGAACAATTTGGTTATAATAACTCAGTTTTGTTCAAAAGTGATGGTATGACTGCTTTTACTACTGAGCTTAGCACCGCTGTATAAATAAATTGAAGCTCCAGTTTAAGTTTTGGTTCAGCTTAAGAAAAACCAATCTAGTTTTGATTTGGACTTAGACTGGATTGGAAAATATCAAAACTCAATAACTTTAATTTTCAGACAGTAAAGTTACATTGTATTATTTTTCGTTCAAAAAAAATATCAATCATGTTTGAAAGTCGAAAATTTCAATTAATATTTCAAGTTTCAAAGGCAATATAAAATAGAAAATGTAATTGTTATGATTTGACACACATTTCCCAATATTATTGGTTGAATGACGACTTGACTTATTTCTGGTGTTTGACGATGAAAGCTCTCAGTTATAAAACAAAAAAGTTTTTTTTTTTTAAATTCATCTTACCTTTATGTGTATTTCTGTCAAGCAGAAAAAGAAGATGTGTGGATATCATACATCTTTTAATGCTTAACCCTTTATATGTTCCAAGAAACACAGAGCTAATAAAAAAAACCCTGATTTTATTCATTAAAAACTCAAACTTTCCATTTTTTCCCGAAAAAAAAACTTTTTTTTCACCACTTCAAAATTTCCGGAAATTTTACATCTCTACTGATGACAAAAAAAAAAAACTCATTTTACAAAAGAAGGCAATGAAAAAAAGACTACACATTCAGATTCATTTAAGTGGCATGTTTGATTTAAATATCCGGTAGTTTTTTAATGTTAAAGCTGGATTCTGCTCTGTTTTGGGGATTTGATTCACTAAAGCAGCTGACTTAATTACGCGCCTGGTAGCAGAAACTGCGAGACGTGCGTCGCAGTTTTTTCAACGGTTTGCAAACAATTTTACAAAAGAACATAAAGAAGGAAAGAAAAAATAAATAAATAAAAGAAAAAAAAGAAAGAAATAGTACTTCGCAAACATCGTTTGGAGATCGTTTTTTGACTGGAAAGGCGATGGATGCTTTCAGCTAGAAACAAAGTCGCCATATTTGGTCATTCACAAGATCGAAGTAGGTCAGATGCTTAAGCGCCTAAGTTTTCAAAAACGAAGCAGAATTGGATGTTTTATTTAACTGCAAATTAATGAAAATAAGTTAAAATGTGCAGCAAACCGTTTTATTTTAATTTTTTTAAGTAATTTTCTGGAGAAATGAAAAGTTTTATGTTTAAAATTTTACCTTATCCTCATTGCTTTGAACACAAAAGCGCTAAACACTTTTACTAAAGTGTAATCGCATGAGAATCTTTTTTTTTCAAATTATTTTTTTGCTACAAATTCAAAAATTTATATCTTAATTTTCAGTGTAGTCACCATGTTTGGTCATCCCCAGGATGTTGGTAAGCAAGACACTTCAACTGCCTATGTTTTCATGAACGGTATGAGATGTTTATTGCAATGCAAACTGTTGAAAATTATGCAAAATGTGCCATTTTTTTCGGATAATTCTTAAATATTGTCTTGAAAATTGCAAAATTTTATCTTTAGAATATTATTTTATCTTCATTGCTTTAGAGGCTAATGCACTATTTCTGACTATTTCATCTAAATTGTAGTTTTTTAAGGATTTTGAATTTATATCTACTTTTATGTAACAAATTCAAATATCTACTTAGAATCATGCATTTTTCGCGTAGACGCCATGTTTGGTCATTCGCAAGATGGAAATAGATGAGACTATTGCCTAAGTTTCCAAAAACAGAATGATATTTACCTCAATACAAACTATTAAAGATTACATGAAATGTACAATAAATCATGTTTCTTTTTAAATGATTTTCATAAAAAATTTGAATTATTACCTGCACAATTGTATTTGCTTTAGAAGCTTTCCTATAAACTAAAACATTCATCTAAAATGTAGTTTCCTGCCAACTTCTAATTTTCAAATTTATTTATTTATTCATTTTTTAAAAAAAAATTCAAAAACCTATTTTTACCTAAATTTTCCACATTTAAATAAAGATGTATTGAATAATTGATTTTCATAATGCACAGAGCGATATTTGTTTTTGCAAAAGTAGTGAAAACTGTCCCCCCACCCCCTCTTTTTTTGTATACTTTAAAACTCGGCAACAGTGGTGGCCACTAAGTTTTTCAGGTCTAGGGGCCACTGGCTAGATGGAAAATTACTGAGTCTTGACCTTTACTTGTGTATTTTATGAAAACTTAAAATAAAACTGATAATAATGCTGCAGATTATTTTCAACTGCCCAAAATAGTGTTGCAGACTGGCCCTGCGCTCACAGTATTTAGAATATGAATATACAGCCTGGCATTCAGAGAAATAAGAAAATATGACAGAGCATCAATACCCTTGAGCAAAAAGCTTCAAGGGTATTGATGAGAAACATCAATACCCTTGAAGCTTTTTCGACATGCACGATGCAATATTTTGAGTTGTGAGTATTGTGGGAAGTGGAAATGTTAACTGAAACAGAGTGTATATTTGACTTCACTCCCCAAGGACCAGGGTTCGCCGATATATATTTTGAAAATATCATGATATGAGTTTATTTTTAAAACAGATTATATCCAATTTTATCCTTTTATCAAAACAAAAAAAAAAACATTTTATGCACAAACACTAACTGTTAGAAATTCGAATTTCTCACAATGTTTTGGTAGAATAATAAGTGACTATTAGCTCAAATCCAGTAATTTTTCCTTAATTTTACCAGACCTAAACTGCCAATTGTATTTTGGATATATTTCTTTTTGATGTAAAACAGTGGATATAATCTCTTTTGCAAAAAAACACGCATTTCCTTCAGAGATAAACTTCATTAAATTGAAACAAAATATTCAAAAAAAATTCTTTTTACTCAACTTTATTCTTTTCTACTTTATTCTTTTCATTGAACACTTAAAAAAAAGGACCTTCGACACAATGAAGTATGAACAATAAATTCACCACATGGATTCAAATAATAAAGTTGTAAGGATTAATAGATCACAATTTTTATCACAATTAATGACAATTTTTCAATTATTCACAGTTTAATCATTAATTAATCAATTTAATATTAATTATTTCATAGTAATTTAGTTATCACAATTTGAGGTTGCGCTTGTCTACCTGATGACAGACTTTTACAAGTTGCAAGGTGCTGTGATCTCTTAATACGGACAGGTATCACGCTTCATTGGAAATGTTCAGCCAGTGCTTCGCTCCACTATTTTATTTGTGAACTACTTTTGAGTTAGAAGTTGCAAACTCAAATTTCGATATGTGCTCTTTTGATATAAAAGTGAATGAGTGGGTACCGGAGCAAATAAGGGATCAGTTCCACTTTGCTATAAAAGACCTGGCGAGAAATAAGGGGATGGATATACACTGTTTAGGTGGCAAAACCAATGTTTACGCATTTTTTAACAATAGATATAAATCACTTTGAGAAGAAAGAAATTCATAGATTGATAGGGCTTATATTAGAGATTCTGAAGATGAAAAAAAAGAATGTTTTTTCAAAAACGGATATAATTGGTTTTGAAAGTAAACTCTTCATACTTTGATATTTTCGATATTTATTTTTTCAAATACAGTATTTTCATTATAAAAATTATACTAATATTGTACATTTACCATTAAAAAAAAAAAGTTATGTACTATATTTTTAAGATGTGTTAATACATCATTAATATAACATTCCATTATTATTTTATATTCATAAAATTATTATCAATAATGTAACAATTTTAATTCATGTTAACCCTTAAAGCGGCCGTGACGTAAAATTCCTTCACCCAGCGATGTATCGAAGAGCGGCCGTGTCAGAAAATTTCGCCATGAAAATTCTGCTTCGAGAACGGCTGCGGCGTAAAATTCTGCCACCTGAAAGCTACTCTAAAAACGGCAGCGACATAAAATTTTGACTGTGCTTTCCCCTGTTCCAAATTTCGTGAGGGACAGCCGCTGACCAAGGGGGTGTTTCTCTTTCTATTCACTGAAGGGGTGTTGAGAGCTGACACTGCGGGGTGCTGACTCTCTTTTTCAGTCAGTGATATTTGAAATCGACGGACAATAGTTTTGTATTCACAAATGTTCGATTTAACTGTTTTTATTATCACAATTATTTTCTATTCGTTGTTACTTTATACATAGTTTCGAAGTTTGCTATTATTTTATTAAATTATTGTTTCAGTTGTTTAACGTACCATCGTCGAACATATCTGGATCAAAAGGGGGCTGATATGGTTCGGGAGGGGGAGGGGCTGATCTTCATTTCCCCCTTCTTAGTTTAGCTTATGCACCAGATTACGGCGAACTATGAATATGTTTCTCGAAAAACTATGTAAGTTAATTAATGAACTAAAAAATGTTTTTTTTTTCACTGGAATTTTTATACAAAAAGTACACCATCTTTAAGCATCGAATTTCTTCGTTACATTTCGTTTCATTCAAACTGAAACAAAGCTGGTTGCTGTCGAAATAAGTAAACCGTTTCGCGTGTACAATGACGATCGTTACTGTTGAAATTTCCATTTGGGCTTAATCTTTTATTTAACGATTCTGGTAAATAAACAAAAACGTATTTAAAAATATTTTAGAATTTAAAATAGTAAAAATATTTTCTGTAAAATATTCCTGCTGCAGATTTGTTACCGATGTTTTTATCATTTTACAGTTCTTTTAATACAACGGATTAATTTCCCATGTCATTTAGAAAAGAATAAAATACTTTGAAATTTGATTTGTGTTCTGGACCGCTGGCCTTCGAGGCTAGAACCTTGGTCAGCCACTACATTTTCTGAAACAATTTTGCCGAGTTTTCAGTTTAATTGGGGGGGGGGGGGGGACTGATGTTCATGCCCAGTTCTAATTTTCATCATACTCAGACCGCTTGGGTGTTAACTATGAATAAAAGCGACAGTTGGGGCAACGGCTAGTAAAAACTGGCCGCATAAAAAAAATACTATATCAAGGCGTACATAACGGTAACTTTGGTTCACAAAGTTATTTTTACTCATATTACCGATCACGGATTATTATTTAGTTTGTATATATCCAAACTTTTCCCAGACTTTCAGTTAAATATTAAAGTCAAATATTATGTTAAATTTAACCTTGTCTCATTACAAAAATATGGATATATATGTGACTAAATCCAAGAACAGAAATATAGTTGAATCTCCATAGTTCAAGATGAATGGGACTGGATCTACCTCGAAATATCTAAAACACGAATTATTAAAGTCAGAATTTCATTAAAGAAGATAAAAAGCTGTAAAAAAAATTTTAATATCCATGTGAACTATTATAATTTTTTTTGCATGAAAAATGCATTAAAATATTCTAACATTTAATATTACTGATAGTAGATTACATTGTGTAAAGAAAAATCCAGGGCTCCATGAAAAAAGTAAACATTAATAAGGGTTCCACCTCTACTCATCAAAAAAAAAAATCAAGCAACGCTGTCTTAGAATGAAGATATGACTTAATGAGTGCCCACAGAAATGGTTGCCACTTGTTACTATTTTTTATTAAAAATTACATTTATAAAAAATTAGGAGGTTCGAGTTCTCATGTAAATGTTTCAACTCATGTAAATGTTACACAGGGGCCCAGATATGCTTTTTCTAGTATTCGCTTTCAATTTTTGTCTTCTTCTCTTTTTCTTTTTTCCTATATAATCGAAAAAGGAGCTTCAATGAATGATTATTTATCAAAGCTAAATGCTTATTTATTATATATGAATTATTTTGCGATGCAGGTCATCTATGTGCAAGATTTATTCAAGACTCATTGGCATGTATTTATTAACAATATATAAATTTCAATATTTTTATCGTGAGGAGGGGAGTCATTTTTCATTTTTGTTCTGGGGGACAAAACCACTTGAGTCGGCCCTGCTCCAAAATACGTGAACCTTTCATTGGAAATTTTTGCTTTACTAGTATGGATACCTTTAATTGCACGATCTTAATTGTTTTTCATATTCAACATTTAACAATTAAAAAAAAAATAGAGATAGGATTCTCAAAGTGGGTTGCTGTGGTACCCTATGGTGCCGCAGCGAGAGGTTTTAGTGGTGTGAAAATGGTGGTATCAAAATGGTGGCTTGATATTGAAATGTTAAAAGCTTGGTTGATAGTCCAGTCTCAGCTTCGCGCCATTTCCTACCCCAAGGACACCTTGCGGGTATACCTGACCCTGACACTTGCACCCCATAACGCCATAGCAAACGAGCTAGAGTACTCCATTGTTTCGTTTGCAAGACGAAACGAGAAAGGGGAAGTCCTCGGTATTGTCCTTCCACATGAATGCAGATCCCTTGAGCATCAGCTTAGATCATCAGAAGGGGGAAATCTTATTTTCAAGTTATTTTCATAAAGAACAGTGATTCAGCTGACTGATAAGAACATGTGCATTCAATAAAGTCAAACAACAAACTAAGATATGCTTTGGAGAGTTAGCAAAACTCATCCTTACATTACTGGAATTATAATATTTGTAGAACTTTGTTTTTCATAAAGAAAGAGTCATTGTTTTCACTTGAAAACCAATTTTTAAATAAGTAGGCTACTGAAACATCACATTCTTAGACATATATTTTTGAACCTTATGTTACTATAGGAATTGCGATGCTGAACAAATAGGTGTAACAAATGGAAAACAGAACGGAATAAAGTTAAGCTAATGACTTGGTAGAATATAATGTTATTGGAGTGTATTAATTTTAAATGATATTCTTCAGTAAAACAGAAAGAGCGAAGAGTGGTGCGAAAAAATCAAAACAATTATTTTCGAGTGAATGTAGCACGGAGAAGTTGCGATTGGTGAACGCAACGGCTTAAAAAATAAGTTATTTTGAAATTGCATGCTTTTGACAGCCGAACGAGCCTTAAAAATTCGAAAACGCGGAGAGTTTTGCCGGTTTTTGGAATTTTTTTCAAAATTTTGCATCTTTTTTTTTTTTTCTTTAAGTGCTATAAACCCTGAAACGTTGCAATTGGTGAACACTTAATTTTTGTAAAAAGATAATGAAATTGAATATTATAATCCAATCCACAACTAAACAGAAAATTCCGAAATGGAAGAATTCCACCATTTCTTCATAATTAAAAAAAAAAACCCTTCATTTTTATTTTAAAAATACTATAAGACCAGAGAGTTCCAGTTATTGATGAAGAATTGAAGCGGAAAAGAAAATTGAAATCTGATATCAAAGCCGGTAACGTTCCTGAAAATTTGAAAAATATGCAAAATTTCATTGTTTCTTTGGGATTTTTAACGAACACTTAATGGAATTACCAAAAACCACAATAATTTGCGCATTTACTTTTTTTCAAAATTTAAAAACAAAAAGAAAAACTATCATTTGATGAAGACAGAATCTTCTTTCTCTTCAATCTTGAAGAAAAGTAGTCTTTCATCTTAAAGTATGCTTTTAACAAAAGACAATAATGTTACTTGTTTTCTATCTTAGGATTTCAATCAATTATTTTTTCAATACAGTTTTAAAATGTTATGAAACAGTGAGAAACAAACGTATGTAAGATCCAAAATTTTAAAATTTGGCGATAATCAGTAGAAATGGTAGGAGAACCTCGTTTCTGTTTTGGGGCAAGAGATAGAACTCGAAGTTCTGGCTAGTGCTGCTAAACAGCATAGTTTAGAAAAAAATCAATTAAAAGTCTATCTAGAATCTAAAGTTTAAACGTGTTTTACTCGAAACTTTAAAAGTCAACTTACATCCCTTCTTACAGCTTCTTGCTGCCTCATATTTTGCAACTACAAATCTAAATAAATTTACGCTGTACGATGAATATTCACGTTTATATAGTCATGTAAATTATGAAATACAAGAAATGAAAGCATTTTTGACTTCGTTGTTACGTGGTTTTAACAGTGCACGCAGTGAGATGACTGCTATAAATACGTTTACAGACAAGAAAAACGAATCGAGGGGATAGGGGCTTAGATCATTGAGATGGTCTAAAAATAATGGGGGGTGGCCGCCGGACACCATTGCGGACCCCATTGCGTTCGCCACGATACTGCCACTGATGAACATTTACGTAAATGTATGACTATATGTGTAATTTCTTTTTTATTAAATTAAAAAATTTTTACTATTGCAAGGTAGTCCTAAAGTAGAAGATGGAGAACTTGTAAACACATAACAACCGCCGCTCATGTGAGCTGTTCCGGTATCTTTTTTAAAACATGAATGTTAGGTTATTATTAATTTTTGAGAAAAAAATATTATAATTTATTATTATTTTTTGTACTGTCGATTCAGAAAGTATAGTTAAGTATTTCTTTATTTCTTGTTACTACATAATTAGTCAAGAATTTTGTGCTATAGAACAGCTACAGGGAGGCCAGATTACCCCATAAAAGTCAGAAAACTTGAGCTTCTCCTCAGAATTTTTAGGGAGCCATAAAATAAATAAAAAACTGTGATTAACAATTACAGTTTCTGCTTTTAAAAGCATTTTTAAAGAGATTGCTAACGTTGCCGCATGCTAAATAAAAATGTTTGGAAGAAATAAATAATAATAAAAGGTGAGGATACATTTAATAAAATGTGGTCACGAGTTATGTTTTCTGGCATAGGATTTGTTCAACTCTGTTATAATGCTCATTTATGTCATTTTTTTTTTTTTTTTGTGAAGTGTTAAATTTGATTTAAACGTTTTACTACGTTATTCGTCGAGCATTGCAGTACAACATGTGTAATGTACGAAATTTCAATTCGCTGGGAAGGTGGAATAAACTTTATTGAATTTTACTGGATCACTTTTGTAAATATTACTAGTAGCACAAATAAGTTTTGCATCAATGTGCATAGAATTTTCGAAAAATTTCCAAAAGCTAAAAATGAGGGCCTTGAAATGAGACCGAGTTTTCCCTAATTTTAAAGGCTAATCTAGTCCTGACTACAGGAAATAAAAAGGCACGAAACATTTTAACTAAACACGAAACATTAACAAAAAATCCAGTTTAAAATCATTTAAAAACATTAATAACCTGTGTGAAACCTAATAGCAATGTATAATAAAAATAATCTTAACACAATAAAATATTTCTTGGGCTGTGCAGTCTTATAGGTTCTTTTTCGTTTGTGTCCAGCGATTGGAACGAAACTTTCAAATTTAACAGTGAGCATTGTTATGTAATTCATTTTTTTTTTTTTTTTTTTGTATTTGACACATTACAGTACAATTTAAACTAACAAAGTACTAGTCGGAGGAGTCGAGTCGGAAGGAAAATGTTCGTCTCCGACTCCTGGAATTTGAATCGTCCAACTTCGACGCCGGCTTTTTTTTTATTTATTTATTTTCAATTCCTTCCCTTCCCTCAAGGGAAAGGATTATATATTTTATCGGATCTTTTTCGGATTCACCGCGCCAACACTTATTTGAATTTACCGAACACCCTCAAGTTTCCTCTGAAGCTACGGGCGCCGGCTTGTTCAAGGAATACATTCGTTTTACTAGTTATTATTTTTATTTGAAAGGGATTACTTTAGGCAACAAATCCGTTTGATGACAGTTGCTATTAGTTAAAGAGAGTACAAAAACAAGCAAACTAGGGGACGGCGTAAATAGCTATTACAGAAAGTATGATAAACAATCAAGTCTGCTGGTTGCCAAGACGGCTGGTTGCCATTTTGTTATTAGTAGGCCTATATACTTGTAATCGAACTAATTTGTGGTAAATTATTTAAAAAATGCAAGGAAAGTCGGTAAATATTATTGAAAAAAGAAGCCCGGAGTCAGAGTAGGCCTGTTTTGAATGACTCCGAATCCTTTACCCCAAAATAAGCCCGACTCCGACTCCACAGTCCTGGTATAGGTCACAAACTCTTCAATGTAATTCTTTGAAATATGATGATTGTCCTCTGTTTTTTTTTAAATCTTGTTCGTATGTGCCCCAGGCTTGACGATATTCCGCCACAATCGGAGCACATTTGAACAATTGAAGCCTTTTCTTTTTTTTTTCAAACACCATAAAGTGAATAGATTTTCTTTCAAAATCTCATAAAGATCATGACTCAAAGAAAATACTTCTATCATTAGAACACTTTTGCCCTGAGAAATTCATAACGTTCTTTGAAAAAAAAAAAAAAGAAACGAGGAAAAAATTCCCCATAGGTACCTTTTTCACCTATACTCATAAGATATTGATTTTTGGTAAGACTGAACTAAACAATTGCTAAGCAAACAATTGAATAGGAATAAACATTTGTTGCGTAGTAGGTACTGAACAAATTTAAATTTTGCATGTGCCCAAACATAAACTGACTTTTTGAAAAGGAATTTTAATATGTAATTTCTGCAGCAAAAGTTGAAGACCGTATTGCGAAATAATATTCCTGAAGTGCGAAGAAAAATTTAGTTCCTACTGCTACAAAATGAAGCAGGCAGCTCGAAATTGAGAACATTCCTTGTTCAGCAAACCACAACAAAACGGAAAAATCCAGATAACGTGTATTTGAATAGCTAAAAGGATTCAAATCTCCAAGGAACAGGGCGAGACCAGTGCATTGAACTGTCAATTTGGGTTCCACCTTGATGAGAAAGTAGGGGGGGTTGACAACAAGGTAGCTGGCATTTTTGGAGCACGTGCGTGTGGATGCGATGTGTCCAAATAGAGCAAATTCTTTACAGTGGGTCAGACATTTTTGACTAGTTTAGTGGGAGAGGGGCGTTCAACTTTAAGGGTTAAAAGTGCCAAATTAAATATTAAATGTTGTTCAAAAAAAAAAACGTCTTATGGCAGCACCGATTAATGCATATTTTTTATTACTGAATCATATAACTGTGTAAAAGTATCTAATCTAAGAAAAATGAGTAAAACAGTAATCGCTAAAATAACTTCTTTAAAATTGATAAAAATTAGAGACGTACCGAGTAGCACTTTGGCCGAGTAGCCGAGTACCGAGTACTCGGCCTTTCACTACTCGGCCGAGTACCGAGTTACCGAGTACTCGGCTTTTCACTACTCGGCCGAGTTACCGAGTACCAATTATGTTTTAAGAAGAACCACCGACACACATGTGATGAATTTTGAACTTATTGGAATAGTAGTATAGACCTCCTTGTCCATATAATAGTTTTTAAAACTAAAATTCATGCTGAAATTCAATTACGCAATATATAAACAATTTTGTTTGTGTCAAAAATTTTACAAAAAAATTATTTTTAAAATTAAAAATAAATAAATAAAAGGTATGATTAATCAAGTTGGAATTAAAACAAATTACAGTAAAATCCCTCTAATGCGGACACTAACAGGACAATTTTTTTGTCTGCAATAGAGGTGTCCGCAGGACAGGGGTTTAATAATGTTATTTGCATTGGAACTGGGGAATTAAAAATTGTCAGCATAAGAAGGATGTTCGCCTTTGAGGGGTGTCCGTTAGGAGGGGTTTCACTGTATACCAATCAATTATAGTTTTAGTCCGCCAAACATAAATAATTTTAATATAACAAATGAGCAGGAACACTGCAGACACATGTTTCTGCCCCCCCCCCCAGTTACAAGGAACGTCTTTTTCAGTGCATAACATGTGAGCTAAAGAATGTAAAGACATTCGACAAAAAAAATCCGACTCTTGTCGGCCTTAAATCCACGAGCTCCCATTTTGTGCATTGAAAAAGGAATTCCTTGTAACACCAAAACATGTGCCTGCAGTGTTCCTGCACTGTGCTTTTAACGTTATTTTATTTCTTTTTATTTTTTAAGCAAAGGTATTATTATATTTTTTATAACTAGTTTTTGTTTGGAGCAAAAATCCATTTTTAACATAAAAATTCCATATTTTCTATTCTTACCTTTTTTGCATATTTTTTAATGAATAAGTTTTATTAATTTTGGGGACATTGAAGCATTACAAACTTCATTATTCTCAAAATTTAAATTTGACTTATAAATTTTAATTGTAAATGATTGCAGAATATAATGCTTGCACTTTTTCTAAAATAAATTTTAGTATCTGTCTTGGACAATATTAAATTTTTTGCAACTACTCGGTATTGGCCGAGTATCTGATCAGAATTTGACCGAGTACGGAGTACTCAGCAAATTGGCCGAGTGCCGAGTAGTTACCGAGTACTCGGTACGTCTCTAATAAAAATGAAAAATAAGGTACCAGATATAAATACTGAAAGAAACCTACATATAGTTTTAATAATAATGTAAGAAAATAAGGAGTGTTTTGAGGGTGCATTTACTATTTTGAGGACTTTCGTGCCGATTGAAAATATTAGATAGATACCAAAATATCCGATATTTACGATATTTTCAAAAATATCATGATATTTTAAAACCCTGCCGAGGACTCACAGTTCCTGTAACCACTGTGACTTAGCTAGATCCGGAGTCCTCGGGCTACTGCATACCTGACTGCATGCGTTCTACATTGATGCGGAACTCATGCAGTCAAATAATGTACATAAAAAGGAAAATACATTTCAATATAGGGTACATAAAATTTGTTTACACTGCAGATAAGATCACTACTTTGAGCACTACAACATATTCAATCACTGAAGCATTATCCAAATCAATGAAACATGCACACACCTTTGAGGCCAGCAGGTTGTATGAGGAAAATATTCCAACTTTAAAACATATAACAAGTCTGAGCTAGCAGCATGAGGCAACTCTGTAGCCGATACTGCAGAGGTGACAGCTATACGAGCTACAGAAGAACTGAAGTCTAGGGTAAGAAGTGATTTCTTAGGATCCGATTCTTCTGCATTTTCAAAAATGTATAGTTCATTGTTCTTGATCCTCAAATATCGCCTGTCCCATCCTTGTTTGTTGGCTCTGGAAAATAAATAAATGAATGTCTTTACCAAATGCCCATTTTTTTTTTTTTTTTTACTGATGGACAGTCATAGCATACATTTTAACAAAAATCAAGGTACGTAAATGTTTTTAATAAAAACTCACAACTGGTATTCAATTGAAAATTTGAGTAAATTCCACACATGTATTAAAATTTCGATACATTTTCAGGAGAGTAAAAATGAATAAAATAACCTACATAAGATAGACAATGCTTCAAGCTTAATAATTTCTTCGTCATGTGCAAAAGTCATACAAATAGTAAATTTAGATTTAATCCAAAACTATCACCTTTTTTTTTTTTTAATTTTTGCAACTGAATAAAGGAACAGTCCCATAGCTTGCTTATTAGGATGAGGGGAAGCCTGGCTAGTGTTGTTTTTTAATAGCTAAACTATCCTCCCGTAAAATTAGTCACAAAGACTTGATTTAATTTACGTTTGGATTAAAAACATTATTTTATCCAAATACAAATACAAAAGTGACGACCAGCAACAAGCTCTGGGCCCAGCTAGACTGGTCCTAGTCAATTTACAATCCCCAGTGAAGATCAATGGCTCTCTTAAAACTATCTACTCCCTTGCTCATTACCACCTCTTCCGGTAAACTGTTCCAAGGTTCCACTACCCTGCTAAAATAATAATTTTTTATAACATCCATGTTAGCCTGAGATTTAAATACAGGGTGGCGACAGGAACTGTGAAAAAAAGTTCCCTGACTTTTCCCTGATTTCCCTGATTAAGTTCACTAAATTTCCCTGATTTACGTTACCAATGATAATGGTTTTCTTTCTTTGCTCTACTTGAAATCCATTGTATGTTTGTATAAAATGCAGTATTTTAAACGTTTTAAGTTGTGTAAAGTTGTTGAACTAAAGATATATTTTAAAAAGATGCTACTTTTTTAATAAAATGGTTAAAAAAAACATATCAAGTCAATTTTTTTAGGGAAAAAAAGCCTACAAAACAGCATATTCAATTTTTCTACATGGAAAATTATAGAAAATTAAAAAAAAAAAAAAATACTTTCCTTCCAGAAACCACTTGGCATAAGAATTTTAAGAAACTATTAAAATTACTCTTTAAAACATATGTGTATTTATGATAGAACTAAAAAGCAATTGAAATTATTTTGAACTAAATTTTCAAACAGTATAATAACTGTTGCAAGAATAACAAGTAATAGTGAAATAATAGAAGTAATGTAGTTATTCTTATATAACTAATTGAGATATTTATGCAAAACAGATGAAACCATTTGACATCCATTCATAGGGAGCTTTTCTCTAATCAAGAACATAGGTTTTAATGAATAAATACAGCATTTTAACAATAAAAAAATAAAGATATTTACTTAAGTGCACAAGTTCACTCTATTTCAAATGATTTCAGTATGTATCGAAAAAAAATCTTAGATTCCTTTCGTAAGAAAGAACTTGAAAATGAGAGAAAAAAAAAAAAAAGAAGATAATTTTAAAATATATAAAAGAAGAATACAACTTGGTTATAAAATTAAAGAATCACTTAAGTCTGAAGAAAAGAAAACCTTTATAATCTGCGGTGACAACAAATAGTATAACGGCAAAAACAAAAGTTTTTTTAATTGAAAGTTCAATTTTAGCAATTAAATTTAAAACGCGAGGAAGTAATAACTTTTAAGCTTTTCTAGTAGTAATACGAAAATCAAAGATTTCTTCTTGAAATCATGATTACAGTATGCTAATTACTTCGAGACAACGGAATACAGGCAAAGGAGCTAAGGCATTAATGAAGGCTTCCTCTTTGCCTGTATGGTTGTTTATTTTACATAGCATTGGAAGCGTAAAAGGAAATTTCAAGCTAGGTAAAATAAACAACCTAACAGACACAGAAGCAATCCTAGGAAGTTCATCCTGTGGTTAATAAGTAAGATTCAATGACGTTGAGGAAAAAAGATGCACAAATATGCGGCAGCGTTTAATCGCACCTCATTAATTTTACTTTGTTTTTTTTTTTGAAACCAGGGTTCATACTCTATTTCGATTAAAAAATTCCATGACTTTTCCAAGACTTTTTCATGACTTCAATAAAAATGTTCATGACCTTTTTATACGAAGAGAATAGCACTATTTAATATAAAACTTGCCGATTTCTGGAAATGAGCATTAGCAAAACTTCTACATGAATGCCACTGCCTCAATGAAGCACTTACTCATGGCGGAAAAAATATCAGTATACACTTAAAAACTAAACTATTCTTATTTGCCTTCATCATATAAATTTAAGTAAAGTAAAAATGCAATGAATCGAATATGATGATGCTTAAATGTAATATGTTTGTTATAAACAGGCAGACTGATAATGAATGGGAAAAAGGTTGCTTTAAACGTTGCCTTTTAGAGTCAATAGTGCATTTAATCATCCACATAACTTGACAGTATTTTGGTTCTGTAAAGTAAAGCCACATAATTTAGTTCTTTATGTTTCAAAACCAGATATTTGTGTAAAAAAAACATTCAGTACTGAACAAATCCTCTGATTCAAAAGTACTTGCTTTGTTTATTTATTTGCACATTTTCAAATGTATATAAATTAATAGGTCCAGAAATTCCAGAACATAATATTTGAGTCCTGACATTGAACGTAGCAATGGTCCGCATGGATTAGTTTAGCAGGCCGTGTGTATGGGCGCTAATGTTTAGAGTATTAGAATTCCCCTTTTTCTGTCTTCTATTGCCTGACTAAAGAACTTTATTCTCTACTAGTGGTACCCGCACGGCTTTGCCCGTAATAGAAAAATTAAAAGGTCTTTTGGTTCGCCTGTATATTTACAAATAATGTATGGTAAATTTTCTCTCCAATTGGCTTGTACCCACGTTATGGTTCCACGTTATGATAATTTCGTATCTCGCCAATTGACTTGTGCCATGTTACGGTTTCATGTTATGATAATTTCTCGTCCATCTTATGATAGTTTTGTTCTTAAAATTGGAATAGAAAACGAACCACATCGAATTTTCGAAACATCGCTTCGAGGTGCACATTCTCATGCTACAAACTAACTTTGTGCCAAATTTCATGAAAATCGGTCTAGGCGTTATGCGCGTCCACAGAGATAAAGGCATCCTCTGGATATCCAGACAGAGAGACTTTCAGCTTTATTATTAGTAAAGAAAATCTTCAACAAATTAACATAAACTCTGATAAATTTAACAATAAAGTTTTTAAGGGTGATAGAAACGAGCTTTTATGCAATTGAATTGTGTTTTTTGAGTGGGTGTGGCAAAATCAGGAAAGTGCAAGTTCGCTACTACAGAATATAAAACATAAGAAATGTTGAAAATAATAGTAAATTCAAAATGAGTTATGCTCAAGCAGTAAAATCACCTGACAAATAAAGGCAAGTGGGTGTGACAGAAGTGGATGTAATGAGATTTCAAAATTCAGATTTGACTTTAAGATCGTTCAATTCTCCACTTTTAATAGCTTTTATGTGTTATATTGTTATATCACTCAAGATTTCTAATGCTCTTTTAGATACTGTTACTTTATCTTTGTCCAGGACATTTTTCCATGACTTGAAATAAATTTCCATGACCTTCAGTGAAAATTTCAATTTTCCATGACTTTTCCAGGTCTGAAATTTTCTTATTTTTTTTCCATGACTTTCCAGGATTTCCATGACCCGTACGAACCCTGTGAAACAGATAATTGGCGGAAAATGCGTAGGGAATTAGGGTACTTAATTTCGTAAAGCAAAAAAAAAATTTTTTTTCTTCATAAAATCAATTTTCCCTGATATTTTGTTATTTTTTCAAATTTCCCTGATATTTCCCTGACTTTTCCCTGATTAATAAAGTTCCCTGACTTTTCCCTGATCTCCCTGATTTCCCTGATCTGTCGCCACCCTGAAATAGCTTAAAACAATGACCCCTTGTCCTGTTTTCAGTGCTAAAAATCAGCCCCGTAACATCTTTCATTTTAATAAATTTAAACAACTGAATCATGTCCCCTCGGTATCTTCTTTGCTCAAGACTATACATTGCAAATGAAATCCTTCTCAGACTCATCCTTCCCCTTAAACAAGCAGAACATCTGACATAGGTCACAAGAAATCCACTTGTCCCTTTTACCACTTTTAACCTCCTTCATTATGCATATAACCCCCATACTAGCTCAAAATGATACACTTAAAATTCAATACAAAAATGCAAAATTGAAGAAATAAAACTAATTATTAGAATTAGAAAGCATTAGAAGTAAAAGGTACAAAAATTTCAAAATCCTAAGACAAGCAGTAAATTAAAATAAAAAAGTTACACAATCGTAGTCTAAATGAGAAATTCCATTTATTAGCCTTGTAGCTCGCCTTTGAACCCTTTCCAATGCATTAATGTCTTTCTTAAGATAAGGAGACCAAAACTGAACAGCATACTCCAAATGAGGTCTTACCAAACTTCTATATAAGGGCAGAAGAACTTCTTTAGATTTGTTCGAAATAGATCTATTGATAAACCCAAGCATCTTATTGTCCTTGTAACTAGCAATGCTGCATTGTTGACTAAACTTTAAATCCTGACTTATTAAGACCCCCAGATCAGTAACTTTGTCTGCCTGACTAATGACTGAACCTTGCAAATGATATCTTGTACGCTTATTTCCATGCCCTAAATGTAGCACTTGACATTTCCCAACATTAACAGCCATACCCCATTTATCAGCCCACTCCGTAATATGATCTAGATCCTCTTGCAGCTGTTTTGCTTGTACTTCATTTTCTACATTCCCCATAATTATTCTTCCTCTTTTTCCTACATTACAATTTCATGTGAGTTGGAATGAATATCAGAATAATTCAAATTTTACCATGAAAATGGAAATCATGAGAATTAGGGAAACTAGGATGCAAAACTAATTTGGGAATTTTTAAGAGAAGAAATTGAAAGAACCCTCCTTAACAAAGAGAATCGCAGCTAGAAGTTATTTCTAGCTGCGGTCTTGTAGCTGAACCCAGCACTTTGCCCACAGAAAACATAATTCAGCTGATTAATATTAATAAAACAGAAATTGATGATAAGCTATATTTTTGCAGCATAGACAGACCCAGATGTCACTGTTTCAAACTTTTCAAATCATGGGCCAAAATCTGGAAAAATTACTATAATAGGGTTTTAAACAATTGTAGAATAGTTTACCAGAAGCAGTTGTTAATTCAGTGGGATATAGCTTTCTAAGAAAGCTTGTGATCTTTAGTTGGGGCAAATAAAGTGACTAGAACCAATCTAGCTTGGTTTAGAGTTGCTGATCATCATTTTAGTACTGTTTTTTCTTGTGTATTATCTGTTAAAAAGTTTAAAATTAATGAAGTGCAGATATATGCTGCCACAGATTATTTGTGCTTTTTCTTTTCTCAACGCCAATGCATTAAATCGCAATTTACGGCAGGATTCGACAATAGAGACTGCTTCACTGCCTGTAGAGTTGTTAATTTTATGTAGCTTGAATTTTCCTCATGTGGGATTCAGGCTGTGTAAAATAAACAACCATACAGTCAAGGAAGAAGTTTTCATTTGTACAAGATTAGACAGTTTGCATCTTAGTATAGAGTCTTTGCCTTTAAGTAGTTAGCATACTAGAATCACTATTTCAAAAAGAAATCATTATTTTTTAGATTGATTTTTATTATACCTTAAAAGTTACTTCTTTACATTTTTAATTTGGTTGCTAAAATTATATGTTAAATCAAAATAACTTCTTTTTTTAAAAAATGTATTATTGGCAGATTATACGCCGCTGAGGATAACATGTAAGAAAGTACGGTATTTGCTTTCAATCGGAACATTACTGAATACTTTGATGGAATTTCGCTTTTTATATTCTGAAAGATCCTCTCAGCTTTTTAAATGTTTTCAGGGTTATGTGATATGCACAGCATAAATTCTTAATGTTTTTAGAAAAACTTTCTTTCGCGTGTCTGACAACCTTTGAGAGTGAATGTATATTAGGGTCAGTCGACTTTTACTTTCTTTAAAAATTGAAATCAACTGGATTGGTGAAATTCGTACTATTTTCACAATTCTGATATATCAACTCTTTAAAGCAGAATTGAGGCAGTGAGAAGCATAGGGATGTAAGTGGACATTTTCAAAATTTGAGTAAAAAGACTTTAAACATAAGTCCCTAAGTAATCTTTCATTGATTTTTTCCCCAAATCATGCTGTACAGCAGCACTTACCAGGGCTACTAGTACTCTCTCTTGCCCCAAGACAGAGGAGAGGTTTACTTACCATTTGTACTGGTTATCTCCAAATTTTAATTTTGTCACTTACATCCCTTTACTTTTCGCTGAATTAATTGTAATTTAAAGCATTTTTAAAAATTAAAGGCAATTTAAACCTTTTTTCCTATAATTACAGTACATACTAGCTCTTCTGTACCAAGGATACCCCTTTTGTATCTATATGTAGAAAAAACACTATTTACTACTGAAAGTCACCTGTCATGAGAGATCTTTTCTGATAATTTGGAGGACAACACTTTTAGACAATTTTCAGAACATAGTTAATACAAATATACTTGGTCAACTCTAAGTTCATCGACATTGACTGTTTGCAGATGAACAGCAATTTTTTTTAACTTAACAATCACTAACTGCCAGTGTTGACTTATTCCTAGTGATCCGATTGCAAGTAAATCCATGGTAAACAGCTGACTTGTTTTCAAATAATGCAATATGCTTTTCTCATTATACCATCTTCTGATGATAAACGACTGAGGAAACCGTTTTCTAGTTCATGCAATATCACTACAGGATCATCCACTTAAATTCTTTTGTCAGAAAGGCTAGTTTTTTTAGCTAGCCAACAAGAACTTTAGCATTATTGGACAATGTTTGACACTGAACTAGCCAGTAGTAACCAACTGAAATTAAGACTGCTGATGTTTTAAAATAAGTGCCACCATATAATTATTTCAGTTCATTCGGAGAAAACTCGGGCATTGTTCATACGTGTGCGCTTTTCATCCAGTCACTATGAACGAAAAGTGCAATATATGTATATACATATATATACATACATATTGCTGCATCAGAGCAACAGCAGGGTTCATACACTTTTGGTTAAAAAAAGTTCCCTGACTTTTCCAGGTTTTCCAGGTTGTTTTTTAGAAAATTCCAGGTTACTCGCTTCATTAAAAATTTAAGTTTAAATAGTAATATTTTCAAAATAATTAAAATTGTTTAAAGTAGCAATGCAGAAGAACTGAAACTTCTCCCCTTAGATTTAAAAAAAAAAAAACTTGGATTTTTTTTTCCTTTGTTTTTTCTGTCAAAATTTTAAGTCTTTTTAGTGTTTTTTTTGATGTCACGCGTAATATTATAGCGTTTTGCTGTAGTCCTGCAGCAACCTTTTAGCATCCACTTTTGGTTTACAATACTTTTTATTTTCTTATAAGTAGGTTACACAAAACATATTGAGCAAAATGCAAAGCTAAATTTTAGTATAAATATGGTTAACTTGTTGCATCAATTGGCATACCATGTAATGCATAGTAACAAAAATCAACATCCGCCGATCATAGGCCAATGCCAATAATCTTTTTTTTTTTTCACATATTAAAGGACGCTTACATTAAAATTTCAAATTTTCTTTTCCAGAAAGTATTAGTTAATTTTCAAAAATTCACAACTTTTTGCACATTTTAATGTTATTTTCAATGTTACTCATTGATATAAACATCCAATTCTGTTTCTGGAAGTTTAAGTCTACTTCCATTGTGCAAACGATCAAATATGGCGACAAAGTGAAAAATTTAAAATAATATGTAGATTTTTGAATTTGTAGTATAAAAGTAGTAATAAATAATTAATAATCCTTAAAAGGATACAATAAAAGCAAAATAGTCAGTATTTAGCACATAAGAGTCTAAATCAATTAAAACAAAAAAAAGTTATGAAGATTAAATTTTGCATTTTTCCAGAAAATAATTACAAATTATCCGGAAAAAAAAGGCACAATTTGTGTTGTTTTCAATAGTTTGCATTGCAATTAACATCCAATGCCGTTTTCGGGAACTTAGGCACTTAAAAAGTCTTGTGTACTTCCATCTTGGGAATGACCAAATATGGCGGCTATGCCCAAAAATAAGAAATAACTTTTTTAATTTGTCGCATGAAGACAATTAAAAAATAATTAATCTTCATGAAACTACAATTCATTGAAAAGTTTTTATCACATTTGCGTCCGAGGCAGTGAGGATAAGATTAAGTTTTAAGAACAAAATTTTTCATTTCTCAAGAAAATTATTTTAAATAACAATAGAAAAACAATTTGTAGACCATTTTTTGTTATTTTCATCAGTTTTCAATTAAAGAAAACATCCAATTCTGCTTTGTTTTTAGAAACTTAGGCATTTTAGGATCGTATCTACATCCATCTTGTGAATGACCAAAGATGGCGACTACGTTTCACACGTAGCTGAAATGATTTTCCGATCAAAAAAAAAAAAAAAAAAAAACTATTTTCTCCGATCGACCTTCCCCCATCTACAGGTTGTGCTTCCGAAGCAGTAAATTGTCTTCTCTCCTTTTGAGTTTGTGCATAATTGCTGTTCACCTGATTTTTTCTCCCTTGGGAACTACTGAAAAACGGCGGCTGCTGAAGATTTTTTGGGTCGCCACTTTTTTCATTGCTTTAAAATTGTTACAATTTTTTTTAAATACATCGATAAAAATGAAGATTAGATCTCATAAAACCAAGTTCCATGGGAAAAAATTGGGAAAAGAAAAATTTTGGGGACACATTTGGAAAATTCCCTGACATTTTTGACTATGTCATTTTCTATGATAATTCCAAGTTTTCCCGGAGCGTACGAACCCTGAACCGAATAGAATGTTGTGGCAACCCATCTAAAACTTTAGGCAGTAGAAAGAAATGCGTTCCCCTCACTGACTCCATGTAAGAAAATCTTCGCTCTTTTGGCGCATTTTTCGTTGTGAAGAAAAAAAAAAACGTTCATTTCTCGATCGCAGTTTTTAAGTGCCAGCGTCGGTTTAGATAAAAATTTACAATTTTTTTCGTGAAATCACAATAAAAACGAAGATTAGATCTCATGGTACTTAATTCCTTGGGAAAAAAATGGAAAAAAATTTTTTGGAGGACAAAATTTGAAAACTCCCTGACTTTTCCCTGACATTTTTGACAGTGTCATTTTCCCTGACAATTCCCGGTTTTCCCGGAATTCCCGGAGCGTACGAACCCTGAACAGTAAGACATCTAAGCTCAAGAATAACAGAAAGATAACCTATTGTTGCTTTGAGCTGACAATATATTGTTTGTAAAAATGTTAAAATGACAGTTAGATTGGTCTTATCAGCATTAGAAGTCCAGGAGATTTAAAAAAAATGCAAATTAATGCAATGCTTAAACACAAGAGGAGACACTGAAAATGATTAAAATTGAGAGAGAAATAATTAAAATAATGAAGTTTCGGCTGATTGATGTTAAAGACAAAATGTTGACAAGAAAACAGGCCCTCGCTGCAAGAGAAAAGTCTAATATTACTTAATTTCAACCAAAGATAAAAAAGAAATAAGTTATCAAGAAATAGGCAGTGAATGAAAATGCCGGACTGACCAACGTCTACACCCAAATCCATATAAAAATTAAAAGTAACTCTACATTTAAAAAAAAGTTATTCGTTGAATTCCATTCTATTCTATCAATTATTTTGCACTACAGTTTGCACTGATAGTTTGTAATCACCTGTTAACATATTACATAGTGTTTTAAATTTTTATTTATTGATTTTTTTTCGTAAATTTATAAATCACAAAAACATTTCCCATGCTAGAAATTATTGCAATTTACAAGAGCAACACCAAGGCAGAATATACTAGTAAATAAATATCTTTAATTTTGAAAAAAAGCTACCTACTTGGGCATCTTAATCCATCCTTCTGACAAGTCAGCTACATCAGCCTCAGAATCGCTTTTGGATGGGCAATCAACAACAGTCTTAAAATGTTGTAAAAATCCTGAAGGCAATCCACAAGTACTTGGCAGTGATGTAGCACAAGCACGATGACACACGATAGAGCAATCTATTAGAAAACAAACAGATATAAAATTTTGAACTGATTAAATACTAACCTCTTCTTTTTTTTTTTTTTTTTTTTTTTTAACTGAGCTAATTTTTGCAGACTTGCAAATTTTACCTTAAGTTTAAGTAGCAAATCTATTTGAAATTACATGCTACTATTAGAAATTATGATGAAATATTAGAAGGTTGGCATGTCTAAGAAAAGGAATTTTAGGACTTTTAGCCTAATGACCATTTTTACATGTAATAAGCTTTAGAACAAGTTATTTTAAGTTACTACTTACCTAGTGAATACTTTATAAGCTAGTTTCAGTTTTAACAAGTATTACATTCGTGTCTGCAACTAACCTTAGCATAAGTGAAGCTTTCCATGTTTTCGCTCCCCTAGCAGTCTTGCTGGAAGCCAATCCTCCCATGCCATCGCCGATGTGCGAGGTTGTGCTGCATGAGTTAATGATTGTCATGATGCTCCGTAATAGATTGACACATGCTTGCTTCTCATTGGTTGACTACTATGTTGGTGCGGCTCAATAGTTGATTCTCTATTGGTATATGCTAATGGGTTTATATCTGCTATTTAACAAACTTTTTCTTATTTTGTTGAGTTTTCAACTACTTCTTTGACCGCACTCTTACATTGGTTGCGTTCGACGAGCTCGACCGGGAGCGACCGGTTAGTTAATCACGTGACAGCTAATGATCACGTGCTCCAATCAACCAATCAACTCTTAGAATGGTAACCGCTGTGGTAACTGGTTGATCATAGAACGCTTCGGTTAGTAACCAGTTACTTACCGGTTGATCGGTGAGTTTCGTCGAACGCAACTATTGTTTCACTTTGTTGGTGTCTTGAATGCTTGTTTGCTTTTTAGCAACAATTCAAATGTTAAATTATTCTTAAGATAATAACATGATACCCTGCTATTCCGCTCTAGTTTGCATTGTATTTTATTGTCTTTAACTAATTAAACTAACAGGAAAAAAAATTGAATTATTTTAAAAATTCCTATGTTATAGTTTTGACTATTGACATTTAACAAGCAATGCTTGTTCCATTTGAACTAGGCAAACTTGTTGTTGAAAAATATTAGTCTGTATAGCAACTCAGGATTTTAATGGGTCACCAGTCATTAATTTCAGCATCATAAGGTTTTCTCTTTTCTTTTGGTGGATAAGTTAAACGGGGGGTAACTATACAATGTGATGTGAAAGATGCTTACAGTGGCTACCAAAAGTGTTCCTACACCTTGAAATTTTGTAGTAAAACCAAAATAACGCAAAACCAAATTCAAATATGAAGTCCATTTTTTTTTCACACCATTTCTATACCATTCTGAATAAAACCCAGTAGTTTTTTTTTAAATATTGCCAGATTTTATTTCTGAAATTTGTCAAAGAACGGAGAGACAGAGAAAAAATACGCCACAAAAGTCATCGTACACTGAAATATTTTCGAATAAATTCATAATTAAAATTATCATATTTGGTTTTTTTTTTATTATTTTTGCATTTTAATGACACTGTAAAGTCATTTGCCTTTAATTTTTTGTTTATTTACTCCCTAATATTCTGCTTATTATTTTTAAATGGCAGGTATGCTTAGAAAACAACAAACACGATTCGAAATTTGATTTTTTTTTCCCCTCACAGTAGCCAATAAATTGGTTTGAAACGTGTCTAAATTAGTTAATTTATACATTCTATAGTGAAGTGCTTGATAAAATGCTTTAAAGACAAGAATCGGATTGAAACCATGGTAAGAAAAGGTCAACTGGCAAAGTTAACAAAGCGTGATCGGAGGTTTACAGTTAAAAAAAATATGAAAAATACACATTTCAGTATTGAAAAAGTTTCTGCAGAATTAAATGAAACATTTTACGTTTAATTTTCACCTAAAATTGTTCGCCAAGTTCTCTGATTAGCTGGATTAAATGGGACCTCTTCCCGCAGAAATTTTCTTGTTCGAAAAACAGTATGTTTACGCTTTTCATCGTAAAATCAATGACAAATAAGCTCAAAACGTTTTGGAACAACGTCTTACTTATAGATGAAAATTAATTCAACAATTTGGGTTAAATTGTTGTATAATTGTAAATGGAAGAAAAAATGAGGAATTTAATCTTAAGAACTTAGTTAATCAGGACGGTGAAGGTGTTCTTGTGAGAGGGTGCATCTCATCATCAGGACTTGGAAATTTGGAATTTTTTTGATGAAACAATGAATCATGCTGTTCATTTAAATATTTTAAAAAACAATTTTAAACTAAATTGTCTGCCCAAAATTTGGTAATTGGGAACAACTTTGTTTTTTTATCAAGATAACAATAAGAAGCACACGTTTGCGTTTGGTGAATCAAAAATTGTCTTTAAGCTTAGAAATATCTTCTCAATCACCATATTTAAACTTAATGGAACATATTTGGAGATATCTGGTGGCTAGATTATGAAAATATACCATTGAAACGAAAAACGAATTAGAAACAGTAAGGCTTGAAGAGCGGGCTGAACGGTTATTAAGAAATTGCACAAAAAAGGAAAGAAAAAACAATGAAATCTATTCCCAGACGTTTAAAAGCTGTTGTTGCTACTGCATGATATTCTACTAAATAATAACTTAGTAAAAAGTTAGGTTATTTACTAATTTTTGACATTTTTTCAAAGTGTACGAAGACTTTGGCGAGATAAAATTTCCGGCACTTTTTGGTTTTTGATTTAAAAAAAAATAAGTTTCAATGTTTTATTAAAATTTTTCATGTGGTTTTGTTAAAAATAGATCATAGATCTCATAATAAAATATCTATTCCGAAATATTAATTCTAACCAATGGATAAGTGCCTATTTCGTTGAAAGTTGTAGGTGTACGAACAACTTTTGGGAGCCACTGTATATTTATGCACCTGTTTCAGAAACAGTTTACAAGAAACAATTACCCGGTTTCTTGTAAAGGGAAGAGGACAATTCCATGTCAGATCAATCAAAAAAATAAGTTTTTGACCTCATCATCTCAGATTTCAATGAAATTCGGCTGGAAGGACACAATTGACAATAGAAGTAAGCCTGCTATTTTTTTAGATTTTTATTTTGAAATGATCAAAATATCGTCCCCTCAAAGCAACAATAGAAGTCTGTAAAAAAACTCAAAATGTGTGAAATAAATAAACAGTGTGTTTTTACAAATGACTAAGTTCTCTCCGAATTACAGTAGAATGAAAAATAAAATATAAATGCAAAGCTAAGGAATACAACTTTCTATTGATACAATGCATGACTTTCCTACAACAGATTTAAGTTCCAAGGTCACTTCCGTGCCCTTGAGCCTGAACATCTCAAAACAACTTAAATCTGTCAAAAGAAAGTAATGTAACACAAAAGAAAGCTTAATTGTTTTGTTTTACAATGGTTTTTGAATTTTCATGCTACTATATTTAAGAAAGAAGTAACAGTCATTTCTAAAAACACTTTTTATTTTAAGCACATTTTTTAGTTATTTTAAAAGGCATAGATTTTGAACTATTTTTAAAAAGGTGATACAAAAATTGGAAGGATTACTTATCTTGTCATATGCATCCTTCATGCAAAATTTCATTGAAGCAGGAACGGTGAGGTTAAGAAGGTGATTGATCTGAGATGGAATTGCTGAAGGAATTTTTTTTTACTGCAAACTAAATAAAGCAATGTATAGCGTGCACCAAAGTGGACGATAGTGTTTCTACGAAATAGAAGGAAAATTGATTTGGATATAGTGGGTTCATGTTACAACACAATTTGACTTATACATAGTGGATATAACGTAATTTTTTCTCAAGTAATATAGCTTGGAGCTAATGTAACTATTCGCGCACAACAAGAATTTTTGGAAGCGTAAATATCTGCTTTTGTCATTAGCTACTAAATATTGGCATTGTGATTGAATTTTCATCCCTTTAGCATCACTGAAGGCACAGGGAAGGTCCCTAGGTTGTACCAGTCCAGTAAACCTTTTTTTGCTAGCATGTAGGAGTAAGAACTCCATATTTTCAATTCATCTTTATCATTTTATAAGAGTGAAGGTTAGTTAAACATTACGGTTCCGAAGCAAGCTGCTTCATCTAAAACTAGTGATGATAGGAAGTACTTTATGTCTCTCTCTCTTCCATTGATAATTCATTTTGTAAATCGGAATGGTATTTATGTTGAATAACATAGCTTTTTACAAAAAAAAAAAAAACACAGAATAATTGAAAAAATAGTTTCTTAAGTGAGAAACAGTAATATATAGATAAGGAAAGGTTCCAAACAGTTTGAGGGTTGCTTATGAGTATCTAAAATAATAGTGTACATTTATCACAGCATCATATATAAACCTTTATTTACAATGTGAAATTTTGATTTACGCAAGGGGTCTTGAAATGTATGTAAAGTAGAAGTTGTGACCCTTAACTGTGGCAGGTGTGTTTATACACAATGCTCAGCTAATGCATTAACAGCCTCAGTGTACAGTACATATACCCTCATCTGAAATACTATTGTTTGTATTAGGCTGCTTGAAGTAAAATCATTCTCAAAGCTTTAGAATGCAACATTTTGCCCGTGTGAAAAAAATAATGGCACTGCGGAGTGAATCTTGTACTTTTCCTCAACAAGTAAAGGGTAACAGAATAAAAAAATTGTTAACATATAAAAAAAAAATTTAACATAAAAAAATGTTAACATATATTTAAAACATATATATATAAAACATAATAATATATATATATAATAACATATATATAACATATATATAAATATAACATAATAACATATATATATATAAATATAACATAATAACATATATATAAAAAAAATTGTTAACATATACTTAAGAACTTTGTTTAAAGTGTAGTGGTGTCAAATTGTTTTAAATTTAAAAAAAGAATGCAGTGATTCAAATATTCTTTGTAATGCACATTGATATTTCTTACAACTAAATCATTTCAGTTTATTTTCTGTTCTCTCAAATTATTCATTTCTCACCTTGGCATTTAGCAACATGTCTTCCAAAATGAATTGAATCCAGACATGCACAACACTTGATGCTTCTCATGGATAGAACTTCTGTGAATCTGTGAGGAATTTTATGCTTCATTCCTGGAGGTTTTGTAAATTTCCCTGCAAGTTCTCGTGAGTGAAGTACCGGACTTTCTTGTCCTTTGGAAGTGGGAGAAAAAGTAATGGCCGAATGCATTGCTCGAGATTTCGGTGAGACTGGAACTTCAACAACGGAGGATGCAGATGGCTTGGAAATGTTACTAACTAAAATATACAGGAAAAAAATAAACAAAAACTCATTAAGTATAAATTTATTCTTAATGGAAAGAAATATTTTACACAGGTGAAAAATCTAACAAGGAAATCAGTTAGAGTACAATTATATTTAAAAGGTTGCAAAGCTAAATGTAAGAAATCTCATTAAAGGAAGTCATTTTTTACAATATTGCATTTTAAGCACACATTTTTAATGAAATGAGCTATTCTTTTTTAAAAAAGAGTGACAGACAAATGTGACAGAAATTCAAGATAGGACAATGATTTATTATTATTATTATTATTATTTGAGTGTAAGTGTATAAATTAGCTACTTGGCTGTTGCAAATCAGAAAAGTAAGGTAAGAGTACTCAGAAAATATGCAGAGATGCACAACCTTTTTGAAACAGTGAGCCACTAAAATCGGAATTGATTATGTTGAGGGCTACTTCAAAAAGTATGTGTGTGAGAGGGGGAGGGATGGGGGGTCAAATAATAAAAATTCATTCACAACATATTTAGCACTGCTTTTGGATATACTCTGTTTTATTTCAAAAAACATAGCTAATTTTTACACTCATGCAGAGAAAATGGTAAAAAAATCTATAAATTAAAATGTTAAGTTAGAAATAAACTAAGTACAAAATTAGTAAGCATAGCTTAATACACTCATTTTCCTTTTATAAAAACTAAGCAAAGTAGATAACTAAAATTGATAGCATCTAATTAAAATTTAGATATCTGAGATAGATCACATTAATTCATTGAAATTATACATAATATTATGCCAAATTTTATGAAGGTTTGCAGGAGTGCTTCAAAAATGCAGTCATAGCAAGGTGGAAAACAAAAAAGGCTTCATTAGAATTCTATTCCTAGTTTTGGACTTGTTCAAATTCATGACACAAGTGTGTTAGCAGATGTATGCAATGTCAAACACAGTGGCATAAGCAGCTATATTTAAAGAGGCAGTTTTTTCTGAGGACAAATAAATAAAATGGCTAATCCAAGATTTTTATCTCACTGACATTTTTTGTCAAAATGTAATGAATCAGCATTTTATTTTTGTTCATTTTTTTAAAAAATTCAAAACAATATTATAGTATTAAAAAAAAGTGCAAACTCATTTTAGTTGTAAAAGCACAATTAAGTCTAAAGCATGTTTTAAATTGAGTCAATGATTTTTTTTTTTTTTTTTGAAATTGTTATATAAGTTGTATTTGAAGATAAATCATATACTCAGCAAAAAGGAATGAATGAATATATTGCAACATAAAATTTCACTGGAAAATTTCAAACAACAATATGTTTCCATTTTAAACGCTTTTTTCTGGGAAATGGCACAGAGGGCGATAAAAAATCCAAAAAAAAAAATCTGTATTTTAGGTCTGTAGATTTTGTACTGTGTGATACTTAGGAAATAATCAGAAAATTAACTAAGCAGAAACAGATGCTAAAAATTGCTACACACTAATTGTTAGCAATTCGTTAAAATTAGCTAAGCCTCAAGCAAACAAAAATGCACAAAAAGAGCTGAAACACAAAGAAAATGTCATATTCATACCATGTTTATTTCTCAGCTCAAATTTCTATTCAACAATTTTCATTTTGGTGAAAGTATTGTTTTATTACATTATTCTTGTTTATGAGCTGGTTTTGCAAGTGAGATTTTTTTTGGGAAGTGGTAGTTATAAATGGGAGTAAAATCAACCCGTATTCGACCTCGAAATTGTGAACTAGAATGATAAATTAGAAAATATTTCGCAAATTAGTTCTAAAAATTTAAAAAAAAAAAGTTTCGTTTTGTTATTTTTTTTAGAATTTGTTGTGGGACGATTCAGCAGGCTTCACAGACCACTTTTGACCCACGGGCCATAGGTTGTGCATCCCTGAAATATGTTTCACTTTTCATATAAGAAGCAAATCAAATGAGTACTAGTATTGCAGTTCAATTTAAGAGCCATCAACTACCTTCTATATTGAGCTCCCTTTTTTAAATGAATTTTTCAATCCTTTAAATTAAGAACAAATGCACGCTTCTGGGAAAATTTTCATATTTTTCTGTCTGTACAGCAATTAATTTTCTTAATGTTAAATTGAACATGGCATGACTAATTGGTAAAAAGAGCTAACTCAAAAAGTTTCTTTCTTCCAAATGAAAAATTAGTAGAATAAAAAAATGCTAACTTTCTCGTTGCAAGGCCATATTTTCTGCCCGGGCCTGACTTAGTTGATCTTGTAGTCTTCGACAACGGCTTCTCTCGGTTTCAAGAAGTTTTTCAACATCTCTGGATTGTATAGGAGTAGTACTGTCCTTTTTACCAAAGAGCCGAGTAAGATGGGGCTGAAAAAGATTTATTATTTAAATAAGTAATGCTGGTAAGAGAAGAAATAATACAACTTTAAGTTAAGTAATTAAGACAATTTTGGAGCAAACACTTGATCAGGAGCCTGCATGATGACTTTATATGACTAGTTTTATACAGAATATAAAGTCATATGATGGGAGATAAGGAGAGAGAGAGTAAACAGTTGGAAGCTACGTATAAATTTGAGATAGTTAAAAAGGGGAGGGGGGATAGATATAAAATGGAAAATACTTAAAAGAATGCAGAAACAAAATTACTAAAGAACTGCACTTACTGAAATGAGAGCAATTTATTGCTTGAAATGAGGTTAAAATTAGTTTTAGATAAGTACCTGTTATTGTTTAAGAAAACAATTTGAAGCAACTTTTGATGCAACAAGATTTTTAGAATTTGCTTAAAAAGTTAAATTCAAAACTAGATTGAATGCTACTCCAGTTTTAATACTCCTATGCAAATAGAAATGTTATAGCTAATATTACAGTACATTAAAGCAACTTTATTCTTCCTCTTTTTATGTGTTTTGTTTTGAAATAATGTAAATTAATAGTAGTAGGCTTTGCAGACAGTTTTTGAAAAATAATAGTAGGAAAAATAGGAGCAAAAATTTCAAAAATAGGAAAATTATGCTTTAAAAAATAGGGAAAAAAAAGGAAAATAGTTTTCTAAAAAAGGAAGAAAAATGCAACTAAAATATCCTGATTACAAATGTATCTATGAAAAAAGAGCTACAAAGCTGTTCCACGTTTATGAAACATTTTTTCAATTAATGTTAAGAATTAGAAATTTTATTCAAGATAAAAATAACGGGAAATTTTTTTGCTTAAGAAAAATGCTTTACTTATATATTTCAATTAGCTAGTAGCAGAAAGCTTGGCTGTTGAAATAGGATGCAGATGATATTTCTTTGATGGTTTCTCCCAATCTCTACTCATACCCATCAAAAATGACAGTAGCTCTTACCCATATTTGAATAAATTATTTCAGAAAGGGCATAAGTCACATTTTTTTCAAAATTAAGTTAGCTGTGGTTTTACGATATTTGTATGTACAGAAATCTATTTGTGTAGCAGGGAAGTCAATCCTTGTACAAAAAAGTAATCTACTTAGAGGTCACATTTTTCGTTTTAGTTCAGAAAAAGCACAAGTCCCAGGTAAACAGATTTTTTTTCGTCCCTGCTCTTTTTCTTCCAAACCTGAGGCACGAAATGCAGGAAAAATTTTACCCCTTCTTGTTGGAAGGGTAAGAGTAATTTGCAACAGATTCAAACTTTTTTTTGGGTTTGGGTTTTGCATTTTTTTCGCTTAGTTTTACTGTGCTATTGGGGGGGGGGGGAGTGCAAACAGAGACAGCTTCTTCTTTATCTCTAAGGTTGTTTAATCAATAGAGTAAAAGGAAAACTGTAAAATAAATAACATTACAGGCACAAGAGCAATTTTTTAAAACTCTAAATTGATGTTGAATAGTTTTAACTTTGAGGATAAGGAAAGCACAGATAATCGGTGCATCAATAATTTTGCACTTTCGTAACATAATCTGCTGATAAGGTGCAGAAAATTAGTCTCGGTAAAAAGGAGGAAGCAGGGTTTGAAATAGGGTTCCACTTCTTGGGGGGGGGGGGGAAAGCACTTTTATAAGTATTGAAAATTTGTTTAGAATTTTTTAATAATTCCTTTTTATTTTATTTTTCTATTTATTCTATTTTTAAATTATAATTTTTTTAGAGTAATATCAACCCCATTTTCAAATAATTATCCAGTTATTTCGTGATTTTATTTTATTATGTTGGGAATTCCAAATAATATTATCAATAATTCACGTTTATTTTGATATATTTGGCTGTAATTAAATCCCTATTTTCTTTTATCTTGCAAAGTCACAAATGCTCAATGTATGTAACGTATTTCCCGATCTTAGACACGTGCGTGCCTTACATCATGAAATGACGATGTTCCTTTTCCATTTGATTGGCCGCCATTCTAACATCGGGAAATGCGCATCTCAAATGCATGTCTTGTAATCCATGCAAATGACTCTGACTGACCATATATATGTTGCTTCAGTAGCTCAGTCTCTCTCTCTTTTAAGGCGCCGTATTTTAGTTTCATGGTCAGCCAAGTCGGCTGTTTGCCGTCATGCTCTCGATTAGGCATTTTATAACTGTAAACTTTATATGCAAACCTTAAGTTCAAATTACTGAAACCTCGATTACTTAATGACTCTTCATTTGTCATAATGCAAATTTACAAATAATGGTTTTGCATGTTTTCCTAAACTATCTATGGTTCGAGAGAACTTATTTTGCAATATCATATTTCATATGTAAATAGCTCGCCTAGGATATCACTGTATTATATCACCAAGGAGGAAATAAAAAGACATAATTTCAAATACAGATATTGTTTTCTGAAAAGGACTCCAGTTACACTCTGCAACTAAAAAGTGCACTAATTAAATTAGTCATCGGTGCGATAACTTCATTGATAAAACCTCATCGCACAATATATTATTTCATTATTAATAAAATATTTTACAACTAAGTAACACACATACATATACACTTAATTATTTTTTTAAACAGACCATTTTTTGGATCTAATTATCCGAATGGGGTTCGGTCCCCCATTGATTAGAATAATTTTTCTACTGCACAAACACAGTTTTTTCTGACGATCAAAAAGTTAAAGTAAAAAATTGTCTATATCAATTGAAAATGGGCTGACCTTTCCAGCAGCTTTCCGATTGCATTTCGACCAGCGGTCGGCGGATAGGAATCAGTTGATTCGGCGGATCGGAATTCGTTGATGCCGGCGAATCGGAATTCGTTGATGCCGGCGAATCGGAATTCGCTGATGTAACTTGAATTGCTTTGAATTGACGGACGCTTTATTAAAAATTTATCCATCTTTCCAAAATGAAAAAGGAGCTAAGGAGTTTGAAATTTTTAAAATACAACCTTTAAACTTGCAAAGATAAAATAGCGAAAAGGATTTGTTGCATTTCAAAACGAGCCGAGCGTTTAAAGAAACACGTTGTAATCTATGACCTCTCTTATTTATTTGTATGAAAGAATGGATGACGTGGCCAGGAGTAGAAGTGGTTAACTTGTAACGTATAGGACATTTTCCATGAAAAATATAGGACACATTTTATGAATAATTTTGTTTGAAAAAGTAAACAATACGTAGTTTATATTATCTAGTTATTCTCGCAGCAATTATTATCAATGATTTCAATTAATCATACTGCATACAGTTTAAAAAAAAAAAAAAAACAAAAATTATAACATACCTAGAATGAGTTTCTCCGAGTTCTTGAAAGAATAACTTATAAAAAAACTGTTTACTTACGTAAAAATTTTTTAAACAAAATTTAAACAATGTGACATCTATTTACATTTAATACAATTATTTACAATTATTAATTATTTATATTTTTGAAAAGCTTCTGTCAAACCTTTTTTTCTCCGTTTCATCTTTTGCAAGTTCATTATTTTTATTACCAGCATAAAAAGAATTCGCGAAGGTTTTATCTGTTTAGCCATTTTTCATCCCTTGACTGCTACATGAATTAGACAGTGCAGAATCAATTTTTTCTTTAAGTTTCACTATTTTTTGTTTTTTTGAAGGTGCACCAACTTTTTCTTTTGCCTCTGACTGTTATGCGTCTTTATAAGATTTTTCCATTACTTTTTGAATTTCGTATTTTGAGAATAAATTTTAATAAAACGGATTTTCTTGGTAATGCTTTCCCAATCACAGCATCTTAATTAACCTTAAAAATCTCATTATAGCGTCAATGTTTAAGAGGACCTTTCTTATGTCAGTACCTTTTTGTTTACGAGAAAAATGTCTTTCAACAGATGATACAAACTGAGAAAAGGGCAAAATGACTAAAATGACTTTCACCACTACAAATTCTAAGTGTTTGTATTTAGAAAGCTGACTATCATTTCAAAAACATTTTTCCAAAATTAGTAGTTGATTTCTAAGTACCATCAAATCCCCATTCCTCAAAAATTTTAACATTATGTACGTAAAGATTTGACTCCATCTGTTAGTTTGCCTAGAGAATTTTTTTGTTAGTACTTAGGGCAATATATTGCCTAGATATTTTTCAGATGATGACGTAGCTTTGGAACATTCCTTTCTAATGAAGAGGATGCAACTTTTTTTAATTTCTAAAAAGCTTAATTTTCAATAACGAATTCTGCTAAAAATATAGCGTTACAATAATGTAAATCAACTTTTGCAAGAAATTCAAATTTTGAAACCAGGGAGAGTTCATTCATTCTTTTTTCTTTGTTTTTTTGCATAGTTACCTAAATTTTAGCATTTCAAATAGGCTTTTTTTTTTGTATATTTATATCAAACAAATCTTCCCCACATTTTGGTGTTTGTACCCATTCACTGACAAAGTACTTCATCAATAGTTAGGAGAGCTTGTTATAAAATATGGATCATTGAAGCTTTCTCTTAACACTAGAAAGACGGAAGCGGTCATTTTGACCGCAAACGATTTTCAAACACTCAAATTTTCTGCGTTTAATTTTCAAACTCTTTTTCCTTCATTGACTTTTCCTAACTATTTATGAAGATCTTACAACAGTATATTTTTTTTCTTTAGGATTATTATTATAGTCGCTATAAATGTCTATACCTAGAAAGACTGACTACGGTCATTTTGACCGCTAAGTGAACCTTTCTTTATGCATCCGTTTTCTTCTTTTTTCTCTTATCAGTTGTGTGTACTATGGACTATTGTTAGTTGTCAGGGTGAGTAATGTTCTTTTGAGCTTGAGTAGTACCTGCTGGTCAGGTTTAATTCTTTGAACTGTTAGGAAAATGCGAAACACCTGCTGGTTGCAGGGTTTCAGTTTTCTGCTATCTGCACAGGAGGTAAAGTTGAGAAAGGTAAATTTGAAAAGCATGTGACTGGACATGTGAAATTACTTTGGGTCTAAAAAGAAGTAAATATAAACAGGTAAATTCCAAAAATGTTTCCTGGAATTCTTTTGTGCACCAAAGCATATGCTTTGCTTGAAGCATTGTCGTTTATTTTCTTCGATGATAATGAAGTGCTCAGTCACATAATTATCTTCATGATGTCGAGAAGAACCGTTGACAAGCAAAACTTTTAGGAACAATAATTCCTGAAACTGTTGCAGATTAATCTAAAACAGATTATGGTTCGAATGAACAGTCTGACTTATCTGAAGAGAAATATATTCCTATCGATGATAATAGTTTGCTTTTATGAGATTATTGCGACTATTTTTCAGAGCCTAGATTTGCAGAAAAGGATTGTTCTTCTGAGTTAGAATCAGAAGAAACCTCGTTAATAAAAACTGATGCTCAAAATATAAAAAACAGTAAAATAAAAAGGGAAAAGGGTCCGACGCCGAAAAAAAGGGGAAAAATTCAAAAACAGAACTTTTTTTTCTCCAATTTCCTCCAAGTCACCTCCACTGATCAATTTTGCTGTATATAAATAAGTATCTACCTCAAGAAAAAAATCAAATATTGTAAAATTAAACTATGCGAAAATAAATCTACGAGCATTTGTTCTGATTGCAAAAAAAAAAAAAAGTTAATGGCTAATATACAGGTGACGTGATAACATAAGTATTTCGAAATACTGTAAAAGATAGTAATGTACGGTATCTTGCGATATTTAGATATTTTTTAAACCAAACACATGCATGGTTGATTATAGTACTTGTTAGTTATTACATGCTAAGAAAATTTCCTCTTTTTTGTACAAATTTGCTCTTTCTCAATGCCAATTGTGTAAAGCATGTGTATTTCACTTGATTGAACATAAAATTAAAAAAAAAAAGCTAAGACTTATTTGCAGACTATATTACGATCAAATTGTTAAATTAAACTCTGACATGTTGAAAAAAAAAATCTTTTCTATGGTTAAAAATCCCGAAAGGAGGAAATTTCCAATCTTTTAAGTATGGTGGTCAAAGTGACCGCTGCTAGTCTTTCTAGGTATACGCAAAACGCTGTCTTTCTAGTGTTAAAACAATTTTAAACATTGTCAAAAATACTCGACACCTAAAACAAAATTAAAACAGACAGGTTGTGCTAGAGATTCAAAAAAAAAAAAAAAAAGAATTTTTTTACATACAAACATCTCGCTTTTAAGCAGTCTTGAGTTATTTGTTGTCAAGCTTTGAAAGAATGAGTGAATCAAGTGACCTAAAGGTTTTTCCAAGGTCATTTTCTAAAAATATATACACCAAACAATGGGAATATAGGAAATATAAGACAGTTGCTAAAAATATAGGAAATATAGGACAGTTTTGATGCTTTTTTTGAAAATATAGGATATAGGACTACTTCTACCCATGCGTGGCGTTTCCAGTAGGGTTGCTCTTAAGTTTGATGAGACGGGGAAATCCGGATTGCGCCGATTGTGCTGGTGGAGGTGGGAAGCTTTTCACCAATACTACCGCACGGATGAAATTTTTTTCTCTTCTCTGCTTTCCCTGATGTTCGTTATCGAATTTAGGAATTGGGGGGGGGGATCCCGCACGGACCTTTGGATTGCGCGGGATTTACCGATTTTGTGCGTGTTTTGCGCAATCTCACACTCTATTTCAAACCCTGGGAGGAAGCATGATTATGCATTGAAAAAAATAGGAATAAATAGGAAAAAACATGAAAATTTTCAAAATTTTGAAAAAAATAGGAAACTAGGAAAAAATAGGTGGTCTGCGGACCCTGTAATAGCAAAAATCTATTAAACGTTTTCTGATAGATGTCCTAATAATTCTTATTTAAAATCAGAAATACTTTTTCTCATAAAATGATAGCAAATAATGATCATTTATTATCTTTATTAATTGATTTCCAGATGGAAACAAGTTTTTGTCTTTTAATTTTAGCATAAATGAGACTTCCTCGAAGTGAAAGTGAACCATAAAGGGCTTCATGACTGAAAAAGTTGGGAATCACTGTTAAGAAGATTTTACATTTTTCCTAGAACAACAAAACAAGATACAAGGAGTTTATAAAGTCTTGCGCTGCTAAAGAAAATGTATCTTTAAAAAATATATATATACTTTTTCTTTTTAAATTTTGATTCTTTATCAAGTTTTTCTTTACTGGTACAATATTAGCTAAAGCCGAAAACTGAAAATGAAGAAAAAAAACTCCCAGGGCAGGCCACAAGCGGGTTTTGGGAGTCAATTGGTCCTAGAACCTTTTGTTTTAACACATATTGCTAATTTTAATATGACAATCTATGTCGATCTAAAGACTTATGCCAAAATTATCATGTCCCAGAAGGTTAATTCTTTTATTGTTTGGCACAAATTATAAATCTTCTAAATTTTCTCAGAACTACGAAAGGTTGCACACATAGAAGTACATTAATGTAGTGAATAGAACTGCATAAAAAACTATGTTTAAATCTGATTGTTTTTATGCAGTTTAATTAAAACTAAAAAAAACTGTTTAAATCCAAAATAGCTTTTTTTTTAAATGATATTTCTACATCAGTGCAAGACTTTATAAGCACCTGTATTTTAAAACACTAATACATTATAGAAAGAGTAAAAATAAAATCAAAGTAAATAATTACCTTCTTTTTCTTTTCCATATTTTCTGCTTTGGCTTGCAAAAAGTCTATTAACTTTGTTTGTTGAGAAATTGTACCTTGAAGTTTTACTTTCTCATGAACATGATTTGCCTGCAATAAGTAAAAGAAATATATTTGAGGTAAGAAGAAAGCAATTTCAAAGTATGTTAACTTGTTATGTAACACATAAAACATCAGGCAATTTTAATAAGGATGAAATTTCAACTAAATAGTAAATGACAAACATTTGTGTGTCACAAAAGTTTAGAAACAACAAGATTTTCACGTTTTACAAGTTAAAAAGAGAAGTAACGAATTTAAAACAATTTAGAATCATAAAAAATATCATTACAATACTAACACTTTATACAAATTATAATAAACAACCAGACTTTATCATAAAATTTCAAACTTAAATTTTACTGTTCCAAAAGTTTATAGACAAATCAATATTTTTCTTTAATGTTCAAATTTTTAAGCCATTTTTCCTAATAACTTCAAAAACTCGATCAGGCATACTTAAAACAAGAGTGAAGAACTTCTGGCTTTAATGAAAACCAACTGCGCTCAATTTGCAGCCTAAGATCTTGAACTGTTGCAAATTGCCTCCCATTAGTGCATACATCCTCAAGCTAATATTCCCCAGAGGTTCTCTATCGGGTTTAGATCAGGACTCAAGGCTGGCCAATCCATAAGAGTTACTTGGTTTTGTCTAAACCACTGCAGTGCAGATTTAGACACGTGAATTGAGTAGATGTGTTGTTGAAATATCCATTGATTCCCACCAAGTAATTTTCCAAATGGAAGTAACTTCTTCAAGCATTTTCTAATAATCTTCGGAACATTGACGACCTTTCATGAAAGATATATTGGTTATTCTATTGAAAGAGAATGCTCCCACACCATGAGTGAGCCTCCCCTTGTTGTCTGCTGAAAAAAAATCTGGGTTCCTTGCAAATATCACCCCAATAATAAGCCCAGCCATCAGGACCATCTAAATTGAATTTCTTTTCATCATTAAAAAGAACACTTAATCATTCATTTGTCCAATTCATTTGATTTCAGACCTACTAAACACGAGTATCTTTATGCCGTTTTGTTAACTTCGGTGAACAACGTATTTTGCGATAAACAAGAAATGCACTTTGCACTTGCCTGCAGTCGTCGATGTACTGCTTTTGACACTGAAAAGCTTACTTCTTTACAAACTGACCGTGCTGACAGGTTTTGGGTTGAAACTAATCTTACCATCTCTCTGTCTTGTCGTTCAGTTGTTTTCTTTGGTCTTCCAGAACAAAAGTTTGCTTCAAAACAATTATCTTTTGACAAAATTTTATAAATACCAGCCTTACTAATGTAACACCCCCAGTAATTGGCACGGCACCAGTGATTAGCACTTCCAACAAAAATTTCCTAAAAAAAGACTCATATCCAATTTTTTTTAAATAGAAGGCTATATACAGGGTTGGCTTTCTGCCGGCAGAAACTCGTTTTTGCCATGCCAGTGGCAGAAACTGGTTTTAACCGGTTAAAACAAGCAGAAACTGGCAAAAACTTAAAATCGTCTTAAAAAACTAAAGTAATTACTAAATTGTCATATATCGATATGTAATCGGTTAGCGGTAACCGTAACTGTTATCTTTGTGCGTGAAGTTTCAGTTCTGGTACTGTTCGAGATGTATATAGTTGTGTGTTCGTGATGTGAATAATGTATAATAAAAATATTCCATTACATAGCATTATTTCAGAGGAGGGGAAAAGACCTCCAATAATGCTGACGGTTACAGTTGAGGGCAGCCCTATAGTGATGGAGTTAGATACTGGTGGAGCGATTTCTGTGATGAATATAAAGAAGTTCAGGGAAATTTCTAAGAAACCTTTGCAAAAGACTAACTTGGTTTTCGCTACGTATAATGGGGGGAAAGTTGTACCAATGGGAGTAGTAAATGTAAATGTTGAATATAACAATCAAAAATTGAAATTAAATTTATACATTGTTAGGGAAGACTTAGACACCATTTTAGGTAGGGAATGAATTTTCAAAATCAAAATAAATTGGAATTCAATTAAATCAATTCATGCACATGGGAAATATGATCTGAGTAAACTACTTAATGAGTTTAAAGAATTGTTTGATGATAAATTAAGGGAAATAAACAATTATGAGGTAAAATTGGAACTTAAATCAGACGTTACACCGAAATTTTGCAGATCAAGACCTGTTCCGTTAGCCTTAAAAGATCGTGTTGAACAAGAAATCGACAGATTAGAAAGGGAGGGAATTATCGAAAAGGTGGAAACTTCTGAATGGGCAAAGCCAGTAGTACCAGTCGTAAAATCAGATGGATCAATACGTCTGTGTGCAGACTACTCAGTAACCCTTAATCCTAGTATAATGGTACAACAACACAATTTACCAAGGTTGGAGGAGATATTTTCTTGTCTAAATGGGGGAAAAGAATTCTCTAAATTAGATTTTAAACACGCTTATTTACAATTAAAGGTTCACGAAAATAGTCAAAAACTCCTAACAATTAACACAACAAAAGGGTTGTACAAATGCAAAAGGCTTATGTATGGGCTAAACGCGGCTCCAGCTATTTGGCAGCGCTATGTTGACGGTCTGTTCCAGGGAATGGCAGGGGTTAAAGTGTTTATGGACGATGTTCATATAACAGGACCTACTCAAGATGCACATTTTGAGGCACTGCAAACTTTTTTTCAAAAATGCAAAGAGCATGGATTAAAACTAAATATGAGGAAAAGTAAATTTTTTGAGGAAGAGATTAATTTTTTGGGTCACAAGATTGACTCCAAGGGTTTGCATAAAACATATGAAAAAGTCTGTGCAATAGCGAGTGCCCCTAAACCAAAAAATGTGCAAGAAGTTCAAAGTTTTCTGGGGTTAGTACAATTTTATGGGATGTTTTGTCCAAATTTGGCCACAATTGCTAATCCGTTGAATAATTTAATGAAAAAAGAAACAAAATTCATCTGGTCGAAGGACTGTGAACAGTCATTTCATAACATTAAAAAAGTGATTTGTTCCCCACAAATTCTAGTACATTATGACCCTGCACTCCAAGTAACATTGGCAACCGACGCGAGTCCAGTAGGGTTAGGCGCGGTGCTATCCCACAAAATGTCCGACGGAACAGAAAGACCTATAGCTTTTGCATCAAGAACTCTTAACAACGCAGAGAAAAAATATTCACAAATTGATAAGGAAGCCCTTGCAATTGTGTGGGCAGTTAAGAGATTCTACCTATACCTAAAGGGACGAAGATTCATCCTTATAACAGATCACAAGCCATTAGTTGCAATTTTTGGATCGAAGAAAAGTCTACCAATTTTGGCAGCAACACGACTTCTTCACTATGCTTTGACTCTTCAATCCTTCCAATTCGACAACATCTACCTGTAATATAGTTTAGCCTTGCCTATTTAATTATTTCATCAAATGTTACTTTTAATATAATTGTAAGTGAACGTGACTTTAGGTTCTTAAAATATTGTCAGAACGACTTAAGATGATTTAAATGTTGTAACGTAAAGCTGGTTCCCAAATTCAACTAAAATAAAATACATATTAAACGTCAAGGAGTCTCAATACATTATATGACATGGTGGCAGCTGAAAACGAACCTAAATTCAGCGATTTTGGCATGATAAAGGTTAGTAGTTATGCAATATAATAAAAGGTCAGTTTATAGATATATTCTGGCTATTGCGAAACTGAGTGTTTAATGCTTGATTAAAGATTAGTATATCTTAAAAATGGAGTTGAAAGCACCTTCAAGTATGAAATTATCCGGCAATTTGTCCGAGAATTGGAGTAAATTTAAGCAACGTTTTATGCTTTATTTGGAGGCATCCGATAAAATAAGGAAGCCAGATAAAATGAAAGTAGCTTTATTATTAGGAATAATGGGCGAAGAATGTATAGACATATTTAATAGCTTCAAACTTAGTGAAGCAATTGGAAATAATTTCAACGAAGTTTTAAATGCTTTCGACAATTATTTTCAGCCAAGGACAAATACCGTGATCGCACGTTATAAATTCTTTAATAGCAGGCAGAAGGAAGGTGAATCTGTTGACTCATTTGTCACAAATCTGAAAAATTTATCGAAAGACTGTTGCTTTGAGAACCAAGAGGACAGTTTAATTCGAGATTTATTAGTAATCGGTGTACGAGATTCCGCGATGAAGGAAAAATTGCTCATGGAAACCGAGCTAACTTTGGGAAAAGCTATAGAGTATTGTAGGGCAAAAGAAGCCAGTACTAAACAAATTCAGATTATGAGTGAACATTCGGACTGTAATCCGAAAGACATAGATGCTGTTAAGGATAAAAATAAACATGGGAAAGTTTTCAATAGGCATAAAGGAAATAATGACAGCCATCGCAAAATGGACAAAAGTTGTTCCAAATGTAAAACAGTTCATGATTACGGAAAATGCCCGGCATATGGAAAAAAGTGCTATAATTGTTCTCTTTTGAACCATTTTTCCGTTGCATGTAAAATAAAGAAAAAGAAGAAAATAAATGAACTTAACAGTAATGATAAGTTTTCGACATCAAATGAAGACGAAGACAATTCAGTTAAACTAGACTCAGTAAAGTGTCAAATTAATACCTTAAAGTCAGAATGGAGAGAAAATGTTTGCATAAATAATAAAGAAGTATCTCTCAAAATTGACACTGGAGCCGAGGTTAATGTCTTGCCTTTCAAGATCTTTAAAGATGTGAAGAAAAATGAGAGTTTAGAAAAAACAGGGAAAAAGTTAACATCATACACGAGGCATAAACTGAAAGTTATAGGAACCTCTAAACTGATGTGTAAATTTAAAAATAAATCAGAATTGATTGAATTTTTTATTGTTGACCAAGAGTCAAGTGCGTTATTAGGAATTGAAGCTTGTGAAAAAATGGGATTTGTTCATAGAAAGTCATCAGTTCATGTTGATTCTGTGCTTGGTAAGGATATTGTTAAAGATTTCCACGAAGTGTTTACTGGAAAATTGGGTAAATTACCATACGTGTATAAGATCAAGCTCGATGCCAGAGCTGAACCCAAAATTTCAGCTCCGAGAATAATTCCATATTCACTAAAATTGAAAGTGAAGCGTGAACTCGATAAAATGGTAGACCAAGGTGTCATAGAAAAGGTTGTTGAGCCGACTGATTGGGTACATCCTATAGTGATAGTTCAGAAACCAAATAATCAAATTAGAATTTGCATGGATCCTAGGATGTTAAATAAATACGTTAAACGAGAACACTATCCTATTCCTACACAACAGAGCTTATTTTCTCAGATTGAAGGAGAATTCTTTACAGTTCTGGATGCATCTTCAGCATTTTTACAGATACCCTTAGATGAAGAAAGTTCAAATATATGTACAATTGCCACTCCATTTGGGAGGTTTAGGTTTCGTAGATTACCTTATGGCTTATCGAGCGCTCCTGAAGTATATCAAAATACGATAGAATCTATTTTTAGAGATTTAGAGGGTATACTTGTCTATATTGATGATATCTTAGTTTTTGGTAAAACTGAAGAGGAACATGATAGACGACTCAAAGCAGTTTTAAACAGAGCCAAAGAAGCTGGTTTGAAACTCTCCCAAGAGAAAAGTCAAATTAAACAAAAGTCTGTTAAATATTTAGGATATAACTTAACTAATGAAGGAGTTTCAGTTAATGACGATAAAATTAAAGCTATTGTTGATTTCAAAGCACCTACTAATAAAACAGAATTGCAGAGATTTTTAGGAATGATTACATACCTAGGAAAATTCATCGAAAATCTCTCAGACAGAACAGGAATATTGCGAAAACTACTGAGTAAGAAGAGTGAATTTGTTTGGACTAGTAATGAACAAAAAGTGTTTGAAAATTTGAAGAAATGTGTATCCAGTGCACCTGTTTTAGCGTACTATAATCCTGATTTAAAATCTACTGTCTCTGTTGATGCTAGCCAATACGGCTTAGGAGCAGTTTTACTACAAGGAGACCACCCAGTTTGCTATGCATCGTGTGCGCTTAATGACACTCAGCAACGATACAGCCAAATAGAGAAAGAACTTCTAGCTGTTGTGAATGGTTGTAAAAAATTTCACTACTTTATATATGGTACTGATACAGTTGTGGAGACAGATCACAAGCCTCTTCTTGGTTTGTTGAAAAAACCAATTGAAAATCTTTCGCCAAGATTGCAAAGAATGCTTTTTGAACTTTTAAAATACAGAATAAAACTTGTATATGTCCCAGGGAAGAAACTTTATGTAGCAGATGCTCTGTCTAGAAGTCCTACTAAGGTCTATGCAGACACAAGTTTCTTGGAGGGAGGAACTGCAACTGTACATACGATTCTATCAACAACAGATGAACGAACAACTGAAATGCAAAATGCTGTAAAGGAGGATGAAGAACTATCCAGATTAAAGTTGTTAATACAAAATGGATGGCCAAAACAATTTAGTCAAGTTCCAGAAAAACTGAGACCTTATTGGAATTTTAAAGAAGAGTTACATGATAGTAATGACTTGATTTTTCTTGGACATAGACTTGTTGTGCCAAAGAGCATGCAATCTTATGTATTGTCTAAATTGCATTCTGCACACCAAGGTATCACTACATGTCAAAATAAAGCTAAAGTATCTTTGTACTGGCCGAAAATGAGTGAATGTATTAAAGATTACGTGGAGCGATGCCAAGTCTGCCAAGAGCGCCAAACTGCAAATCAGAAAGAAACATTAATGCCTTATGATATTCCAAAACTGCCTTGGGAAGAAGTTGGCGTAGACTTTATGTATTTGGATGGAGATAACTTTTTACAAGTAATAGATTACCATTCAAAATTTATAGAATTGAGGAAGCTCAACACGAAAACTGCTACAGCAGTGATCAGTGCACTTAAACAAATATTTCGTACACATGGAATTCCGCAGAAAATACATTCAGACAATGGCCCACCTTTTGACAGCCAAGCATATTTGTCATTTTTAAAATCATATGATATTCAACCTATAACATCATCTCCTAGATATCCAAGATCTAATGGAATGATTGAAAGATCAATAGGGACAATGAAAAACATCCTTTTGAAAGTCAAAGCTTCTGGAGGCGATCCTAATTTAGCAATCTTGGAGTACAATAACACACCAATATTCAAATTGCCTTCTCCAGCAGAAATGTTGATGGGAAGACGCTTAAGGTCAGTGGTACCCCAGAAGACAATTTTACTAAAGCCTTTATTTTCCACTAGAAGCACCATTCAGCAACTCAAGGAAAATCAAAACAAGCAAAAATATTATTATGATTTTTCAACAACGAAATTAAAATCTTTAAATGTAAAAGATCCAGTGTATCTGCAAATAGATCATCGTAAATGGATACCAGGAACAATTATAGAGAAACACAGCAAAAGATCTTATTTAGTAAAGTCCGCAGAAGGAACTGTATATCGCCGCAATAGAATACACTTAAGACCAAGAAAGTTAGACGATTCCATCCCAGCGAAACAAGCTGTTCCAGTTACTCCTAAAATGGCAAGACCCAAAAGAGCAATTAGACCGCCAATTTGTTTTAAAAACTATGATTGACTTTTGATTTTGCTTTGAAACTTTAAGCCAAATTTGAATTTTTAATTTTCCTTTTTTTCGTTTTATTTTATTGTTTCATTGAAAAGAAAGGGCGTGTAATATAGTTTAGCCTCGCCTATTTAATTATTTCATCAAATGTTACTTTTAATATAATTGTAAGTGAACGTGACTTTAGGTTCTTAAAATATTGTCAGAACGACTTAAGATGATTTAAATGTTGTAACGTAAAGCTGGTTCCCAAATTCAACTAAAATAAAATACATATTAAACGTCAAGGAGTCTCAATACATTATATGACACTACCGTAACACCAAGGACCATGGGAATGCCGATTTTCTCTCAAGGTTACCGACTCAGTCAGAAGAACTGGAAGTCCGAGATGATGTTACGCTCTTCCAACTGCAACAGATTGAGACACTCCAAGTCACTGCCAGAGAATTAGCCAAAGGAACAGAGAAAAATGAAGAAAGCAGACCACTGTTGCAGGCAGTTCGAAGTGGAGAGGGTCTGAAGGGGAAGGAAGTGGAATACAGTCTCCAAGATGGCTGCATCATGTACGGATCTAGAGTCATGGTTCCAAAACAATTCCAGAGCCGGGTGCTACAGGAGTTACACGAAGGGCATTTAGGGATTGTAAAGATGAAAGCGATAGCAAGATCGTTCGTGTTTTGGAAGAACATAGACAAGGATATAGAAGAAACAGTAAAGAATTGTGTCCACTGCGCGCAAATTAAAACAGATCCCCAAAAAGCCAAAGTCCACCAATGGGAGTACCCAAGCAAACCTTGGGAGAGGCTTCATGTTGATTTTGCTGGGCCATTGTTCGGATATATGTACCTGATCATCGTGGATGCACATTCTAAATGGCTGGAAGCGTATCCAATGAAGAATACAACAGCATTTAAGACGATCGAGTGTCTTAGGGACTGCTTCGCGAGGTTTGGACTTCCACTGATGATGGTTAGTGACAACGGGCCACAGTTTAAGTTCGATGAATTTCAGATCCTCCTGAGCCAAAATGGGATTAAGCACAGACCTTCAGCTCCATTCAAGCCTTCCAGCAATGGTCAAGCTGAAAGGTATGTGTTTACCGTTAAGCAATCTCTTCGCGTCATGAAGGAGTACTCCGGCACCATCCAGCAAAAGCTCAGCACCTTCCTGATGCAGTATAGGAAGGCTCCGAACATGACCACCCTCCACAGCCCTGCAATGCTGCTGATGAAGCGTGAGATACGGATACGTTTCGACCTGGTGAAACTGCACGCCAGGGTCCAAGACAGGATTAGGAAGGATAACTTTCAGTTCTCGGATCATGTCTTTCGCATAGGGGACAACGTGGCAGTGCGCAACTACCGTCACGGTGTTAAAAGGTGGAAGTTCAGGAAAATTGTCAGTAAAGACGGACAACTCCACTATACCATCATGATAGCCAAAAATGTCTATTTGAGAAATATTCTCACTAATTCATTTTGAACGCTAAGTGTAAACTAAGTGTAAATGTTTTTACTCACTTGTATTTCTTTAATAATGAAAAGGCAGTTAATCTTGTCCCTTAAAGAACGCTTGTTTCAAATCGCGTATCGGAGAATCAACGTGTAAACATCAGAACGACTTCGAACGACGTGTTTCGTCAGGAAGAAGGATGTGACGTCAGAGCACGAGCGGAGGTGATGTAATCTCCCGATAGCTCCGCGGCAAATCGAATGTTCTGGAAACATCCAGATTGAGCTCTTACGTATGCATATCCGGCGTGACGTGCATTGAGTGCGCTGTAAGATAAAATCCCACCAAAAACATTCTGTAAAAAACTAGCCAAGTCTCGATGGAGCTGCTTGTTTATCTCTAAAAAGTAGTGAAATCTAAACAAAGTCATGACAAGTCAAAGGTTTCTTACTGCGATTTCTTTATTATTATAGTTAATGTTGTGTGACTTGGCCGTTAGACATTCTTTATACCTTAGTGGGTACAGGTCAACTTTGTTTACACGTTTTCCAAGTGGCAATTTTCCATCGTCAATAGGTAGTGGTTCTGGCGAAAGATTGGTGCAATGGTGTCATGGAGCACCTGGTTTTGTACCCTTGTGTACCCTTTAACGGCCAAGTCACACAACATTAACTATAATAATAAAGAAATCGCAGTAAGGAACCTTAGACTTGTCATGACTTTGTCTAGATTTCACTACATTTTAGAGATAAACAAGCAGCTCCATCGAGACTTGGCTAGTTTTTTACAGAATGTTTTTGGTGGGATTTCACTTCTTTTTGTAGAAACATTTAATTTGTGTTATGTTCGAGTAGACTAAAGTTAGGCTAGATTAAGTTAGAAGATGGTGTCCCACTACGCTGGACTTTTGCAATGACAGTCGATTTTTTTATGTACCAATAGTAGAAGGGGGCATTACCATATCTCTAATACACCTGAGGGTTCTTCATTAGATACTTCAGCTTTCGATTTTTGACATCAAATGATGCGGCCAGCCAAGTTGAATATTTTTTGTAAAGGTTGTATGTCGATCTCTAATAGTTTGGTTGGGCTCTTGTGTTTTCTAATCAGGGTCACTCCAGATCTTCAATTACTCTAGTTTTTACAGTTTTCCCTTTATGTGGCCATCAAACCCTAACTCTGTACCAAATTTCACCTCTCTGAGTTTATGGGAAGTACTAGTTCTATTTTGATGATCATGAGTGAGTGAGTGTCATAAATGCGAAACTTTGCTTTCGCTTAACTTCGGAACTAAATGACCTACAGACTTGAAATTTCGGATTTTAAGTATGTGATTATAGCTTACTGGATGACGAAAATTTCTGCGTTCTAGTCTCATCAAAAGGTTCTCAAATAGGGGCCTGAAAATGCGGCGAAATGGTTCCAGTAAAGGATGGTACGGCAGTGTTTGCTTCGTGCTCGACTTGGCGGGGGCACTGCCGCGCCCCCAAATCAGGGGAATGAGAAGGAAATCACTTCCTTCTTCTGCTCGCGTTTCTCATTTTTGACTGACGATAGTCTTATTTTTAAGAGGATCATTCGCTGGCGACGTCCTGCACTTAGGAGATGGCTTTTAGAATTTTGCCATGATAGTTAGGGACCTAAAATTTTTTAAAACATTTTAGAATAATTCATGTTAGGGTGTCAAATGTTTTTTGGAAAGATGTTCCTTTGGAACATGAAGATTGATTTGAGTAGTGTTGAAATCCCTCATACTTGTTTATACTATTTATCGAAGTTGAAGTTTATTTACAGTTGTTAATTATTGGATTTATAAAATGATTTAGCCTTTCAACTTGAATTCTGACATTTCATTCATTTGATAGCAACAGAAATGTGAAATAGAAAGGCATCTGCTAAACTTGGTGTTTACCTTCCTTACGGGAGTTAGACACAATTTGTTAGGTCAACACATCAACGTAAATGGGCAACTGTGGCGGCGCCACATTGACCAAATGAGGGACAGTGAGAATCTGGAGAACCAGGAATGGGAACGAATCGGCAAAGCTCCAAATCTTGCTTCCAGGGTCCACTGTTCTACTGCGACAACAGCAGCGGATGCTACACCAAATGGGAGTTCAGTGGAGCCACCAGCTGAACCAGTCGTCTTGCCGGCCAACACCAACCAGGCTGAACCAGCGACGGATGGCAACACCACCGCAGCCAGTCCTGTGTGGTCAACAGCAGATCCGCCTCCTCTGCGCAGATCCACAAGGTCTAGAAAAGCTCCACAGAGACTGGATTTGTAAAAGGGAAGGGATGTCATATATCGATATGTAACCGGTTAGTGGTAACCGCAACTGTTATCTTTGTGCGTGAAGTTTCAGTTCTGTTCTGTTCGAGATGTATATAGTTGTGTGTTCGTGATGTGAATAATGTATAATAAAAGTATTGTGCCGTATTAAATTATGCCTCTCCTCTGCTATGTGTAAAAATACACACATGCCCACTCCATCTCAAAGGATAAATACATCACATAAATGATAGGGTATGGTGGGGGAAGTGGTCAATGGGGGTAAAGTGGTCATTCGTCAAATAAATGGCTAAAAGCTTGGAAATAAATGTTCGAATGAATGTGAAAATTTTATTATAGAATAGGGCAGTTAGAAACTACATTCTGAATACAAAAATTTACAATTTTCAAAATTTTATTTGGTAAAAAAAAAATTTTGTATGAATATGAAAAGTTTTTAAATCTAAACACCTCTTTTAACTTCCTCAGGAAGTTTTGTTTGTTCGAATTATGAACAGATTGACTTCATAGGAAGCTTCCTACATGTCTCAAGAACTCTTAATCATTAGCAGTTAGCTGAATCTATTTTAGATAATTTTTTATAACAATTTAAGTAAGATGGGGTAAAGTGGTCATAATATTAGGCTTAAACAATTATTGTTCTTCTAATGTCACTTAATCATTAAGTATAAGGCAGATAGAAATTAAATATTAATTTCACTTAATATGTATTGTTTTTACAGAAAACGGGGTTAAATATACGAGTATATGCATATGCATACGCATATACTGTATACGCATATACTCGTGTACGCACGTATATAGAGGTATTCACATAAATGCACCAATAAATACGTATATGGGTATCTGCAGGTATTTTTAATCATGCATATATACATTCGACTATACACGTATATACTCGCTTATGCTCGTATATATATAAACACTTATATATTATGGTAGACACGTATATACGCGTACGTACTAGATTAGACACTTACATACATGCATATGATACACAAGTATACAGGGTGAGTTTTAAAATTATTAAAAGCAAATTATTAAAAGTTGTTTGAGGGGAGGATAAGAAGCAGGAATCATAAGGAACATATGGTCACAAACACAATGCTGACGCACTACATGCACACAAAGCCAAAAACTAATGGATGCAAAACAGGTCACAAATTTATTACACAAAGACAATTTTACACAATATTTTAGGTCTCAAGAAAGATTTAAAGCGATTGATGAAATTTGAGGCCTGCAGCTGTAATACATGTGCGTCGCAATCACAAATCACTCTCTGTTTCAATAACGAGAATTTTGAAAAACTTTCATCAGTCGCTGAGCCTTTGTTGCGAAGCTTGTATTAAAGCTACTACAGGCCGTATCTTTTAACAACTGCTCCAAATATTTTTTAAAAACTAAAAGGTTGGGTAAAATCATCTTTATGTAACAAATTTGTGATTTGTTTTGCATCCATCAGTTTCTGGCTTTGTGTGCGTGTAGCGCGTCAGCGAACGTAAATTCCTTATAATTCTTTGCTTCTTATCCTCCCTTCCCACACCCCTTAGATTTCTACCCAAGAGCTTGGATTCATTCTGTAGGCACACATGTATATAAGCTAATATACTTGTGTATACATACATGTACTGGTGTATACACGTAAATGTACGTATATACGTCTATACAGGTATATAACTGTGTTTGCTACGTATACATACCAGGGTTTAAGCTGGGTTCAAAAGTTCTTTAGCATAAAAGCTAAAATTAAGGGAAAGGTTTTAGCAAAATGCTAAAAAATGTTTACATTCTCATATTTTCTAAATGCCTCTGTGTTTCATCTCCAGTTGAAAATAATTGAAAATTTCTTCTATGATATCTTTAAAGCAATAAGTACAGCAGCATTTTTTAAACATAAAATAAAAGTCTTGGATTATGCTTATCATTAAGAAAACGTATGTTTGGTTTTTAGAAAATTGCACTCTCCTCCTCCTCCTAATGATGCAGTTTTTGAGGGGACATAATGCCGGATAAGACAAAGTATTGAGCTTGATTGTAATTTAAGCATCTTTGCTGAGATTTAAAGATTGAGTTGACTATCGCCATGCGTGCTTCCTGTCTTGGATTATAAGTTTCCTTTTTTTTAAATTAACTTATTTTTTAGTTGAGCAAAAAAGCGAAAGTGCTTTGCTTTACTTTCGCAATTGAGATAGTGTTTTCACATTTTGCGAAAAATGCGATCGTAGCAAAAACCCTGATACATACGTATACACTCGTGCTTCACAATATATTATATATATATATATATGAGTGTGTGTGTGTGTGTGTGATTTAGACACGCACTTGATGTATCCACGAATTAACTCGTGTACCCTCGTATATGTGTATATGTACACTTATATATGTGTGTATACGTCTACTGTACATGTATATACTCGTGTATACACACATATACTTGTGCATATACCTGTAACTATAAAAATAACCAAAATATACAAATATTAGGATTGTTTATAATTGTTTTGCATCTATTTTTAACTATGACCACTTTACCCCATGCTATGACCACTTTCCCCCCACCCCATGGGGTAAAGTGGTCATAAATACAAAGGGAAAGGAAAGTGTTATAAAACTACTTAAATCAATATTAATTTTCCTACAACGCAATGTACCATGTTCTTTAGTAATGCAATGTAAAATAAAAACAAAAAAAAGTTTAAGTGTTTAAAGAATTTTTTATATTAATCATTCACCTAATTTGAAAACCTACGATTTTATGACCACTTTACCCCACCAGACCCTATTTGCTTAGGTAAACTAAAAAAAATTAAACTTCATTTCATCATTGTAAAAAATAAAATGCTATGCTAATACCCTTGATTTAGTTCAGAAAGGGAACTTTTCAAATGCTGATGCTTGTAATATTTGGATACTTTGTTAACTAACCAAGGACAAAAATCATATGGGTTCTTTGGATAGAGGAGTGACATACAGAGTTAAACTAGCATTAATGATTGTAATTTGCTGGCAAATAAGCTTCATCTAAACTGCTTGTGATTGAAATTATCATGTGCTTCAAGAAAAAAAGTGTCAAATTTTACTTCCCAATATTAATCTAGATTTTGTACCTAATATCACAGCTTTGCAAAACAAATTGGCCCCACTTCTCGAAACTCATTTTTCTAGTCGAATTTTTACCACTACCCTAGTTACTATATGATGAACCAGTTTAAAAAAATATACAATTTGAAAGTTTTATGAATATTGCTTTTTCCTTGATGCATTGCCTGCTAGCTCTTCTGTTGCAAGAATATTCTAAAGTTTCTCATTGATGCATATTAAATTGAGAAACTATTTAGATTTTTGAAACCATCTTTTCCAAGAAGCAACTGCAGGGTCCAAACAATGTAACATTTGATTCTGAATTGTGATAATATTGTAAATTAAACTGTGATTTGAATAAAAATTATTTTTTCCATGCATTTTCTACTGTCTGTCAAAAGTTTTTTTTTTTTTTTTGTCGTTTTGAGAGTTTTTGCCAGTTTCTGCCGAAAATGTGGCAGAAAGTGGTTTCTGCCATGCCGGTTTTAACCGGTTTCTACCAGTGGTTTTAACCACCCTGGCAGAAACTTGCCAGCCCTGGCTATATACCAACTGAATGTACATTAATTTTAAAGATTATAACTTCAATTCATGTTAATAAATGGCAGCAGTACGTAGGAAAGAGAAACAATTGTGGCTTGTGTCAAATCAGTCATTTTTGTTGCAAAAGCTTCTTCTGTGGCTTAAGGGAAGGATGCACATAAATCCATTAAAATCCGACTTAAAATGTATTTTAAATTTTCGTTGTCAAAACTATTGTTTAGTTGAAAGATGTTACTTTAATTGTGTAGAAGTATATTTTCGTCCTTATTTGGAATTTTTAAATAATGATGGGTGCCATTTACTGGTGCTTCAATTTTGCTATTCCCCAGTAATTGGCATGTGTGCCAAGTACTGGGGAAATAGCGTCATTTCTGCGATAAAGCCGAGTGAGGTGTCATTATCTTCAGTTTTTTGCGTAGATTACGAATATGATAAAGCGGAAATTGAAATTGGTAGCTTTTGTACAGTAATTGTCAAAAGAAAGCATCAAAATCATCAATTTTTGAAGTTGCAGCTTTTTGTCAATTGGAGCAACTTTCACCAGAAAAAAATCCAAATGAAAGTTAATCAGTAATTAATTTTATACTGGGGGCTTCGTCCTCTGCTCGATTTGCTCGCTAACCCCCGTTTGCGACCTACGGTATCTCAATGCCGCCTGCAGTGGGTGGTTTTTCAAGAGAAAGAAAATCGACTTGTTGCATTTGATAAATAAAAAAAGAAAACTTATGCAAAAAAGTATGCTATTTGAGTTTTTAACTATATATGGGGACAAACCTAACTTAGTAGCATTTGTAAAATCAAAACTGTAAACCGAAGGATGAAACAGCATTAATTTCAATATCTTTTCCATGGAACATTCGAAATTTATGTTTTTATTTCTCTAAAATACTTTTCCAACATGAAGAAGAGTGATTGATCATTAATTTATATAAAACAAGTGGTACCCGCACGGCTTTGCCCGTAATAGAAAAATGAAAAGGTCGTTTGGTTCGCCTGTGTGGCGAATTTTCTCTCCAATTGGCTTGTACCCATGTTACGGTTCCACGTTATGATAATTTCTTATCTCGCCAATTGGCTTGTGCTGATGTTACAGTTCCACGTTATGATAATTTCGTAATTTAATCGTCCATCTTATGATAATTTTGTTCTTAAAATTAGAATAGAAAAAGAACTACATTGAATTTTCGAAAAATCGCTTCGCGGTGAACACTTCCATGCTACAAACTAATTTTGTGCCAAAGTTCATGAAAATCGGAGGAGCGGTCTAGGCGCTATGCACGTCACAGAGACCCAGACAGACAGAAAGGCTTTCAGCTTTATTATTAGTAAAGATAAAGAAAACAAATTCTTCCCCATATTATCAAATTCATATGAAAAATGGGCTTAAAACTGGAATAGAAAAAAACATCGAATTTTTGAAAAATTGCTTCGAGGTGCACACCCCCATGCTACAAACTAACTTTGTGCCAAATTTCATGAAAATCAGTCGAACGGTCTGGGCGCTATGAGCGTCACAGAGATCCTGACAGACAGAGATCCGGACAGAGAGAGATCCTGACAGAGAGACATCCTGACAGAGAGAGATCCCGACGGAGAGAGATCCCGACGGAGAGAGATCCTGACGGAGAGAGATCCTGACGGAGAGAGATCCTGACGGAGAGAGATCCTGACGGAGAGAGATCCTGACAGAGAGAGATCCTGACAGAGAGAGATCCTGACAGAGAGAGATCCTGACAGAGAGAGATCCTGACAGAGAGAGATCCTGACAGAGAGAGATCCTGACAGACAGAGATCCTGACAGACAGAGATCCTGACAGACAGAGATCCTGACAGACAGAGATTTCGACAGAGAGACTTTCTGCTTAGTATTAGTAAAGATTACCTACTTTACATTAACATTACTCATGTTTCTTATGATGATAAATTTTGTATGTAATTTAAAAGTAAAAAATAAAGTGATTTTCCAGTTCTATTAACATGTGTCAATTACTGGATCACAAGGTGTCATACACTGGGGTATCAGGTGCCAATTACTGGTGATTTTGGTAACTTTTTGTATGCATATTTTTATAAAAGTATCGATTCAAATATTTTTGATTTTAGTGAACCAAATAGATGCACAGATGTGCACTAGGGTGGAACGAAAAAAACAAAGTTTTTACTTTCGAATCATAATAGTGCAGAAAAGTTGCGATTGATGAAGACTTACAAGACAAAACAAAAAATTTTTTAATCGGATAATATCTTCCGATCCCGCAACGAGCCTAAAAGTTTGAAAAAAGTGGAAAATTTCATGTTTTTAGCGATTTTTTAAAAATTTTGCTCCAACGTTTCTTTTTAATACTCTATGACGGAAAAGTTACGATTGGTGAAGCCTTCAGAAATTAAAAAAAAAAAAACATGTTGAAATCGAATAATACCTTCTGATCCAGGAACAAGAATGAAAAGTAAAAAAAAAGAGAATTTCATCTATTCTTAGTGATTAAAAATAAAATTGTTATTGCTGTTTTTCCCACCGGTGTTACAGGGAAAAGCCTTTTAAAAAACCCTATAATACACATAAACATTAATTTATTTCTTGACTTTTAAGGTATCTTCTAAACATGCAAAGCTACCATTCTTTAGAATAAAGAAATATTTTCAAATAATAGAAAGTTATAAAATATTTACCAAATTTACAATCCAGTATACAAGTCTTATTGTTTTAAGTGTTTCTTGTGAAAGCTAATTTATAATCAGATTTTTTGGAAAATTCGGGCATAATTGATCTGGATTTCAATGTTGCTTTTATGTAGCCATCTCTTGATTTAAATCCACACACTTTGAGTGAAGCCTCCGTCACTAACTTCACACATCTTTTGACAGCTTGCGTATGGCAGGGGAATAGTTTTATATCCCAGTCGGATATAGTGCCTGTTACAATAAATTTTTCAATGTCTTTGTTATGACCGTTTCGAAGAAAAGGTGGAGAAGATAGCTTTGTCCTGTTCCAATTAATAATCTCTGTGTAATCTTCTGCTTCGAAATTTAGAGATGGAATGACAAAGTTTCTAATGCTTTTGCCTTTAGAAAGAAACTCTCTGGCTTTTAACACACTTTTAAACGCTAGTTCTCTTAGGTGCCTCCTTTCGCCAAACACCATTGCCATTAATTAGATTGTCAGGTAAGTATCGACAGGTTTGAATTGTTCTGTAAACATGAATGGCACCGTCTGTGAAATTTTTGTGGTTCTTTATTTCAAACCAGACCAGCATGTAACATCGCAAAATAAAAAGTCACTATGTGTTTTAACTCACCAGATGAGATCGATACACTTACGTACAGTCTAAGAACTCTATATGCACAAGTGAGCCATCTGGAATGTGAGAGTGGGCCGGGGTCACGATTTAACAAATCATTTGGTCCAAAGTTCCAATTTTTCCTAAGCCATGTTTCCTCTGAAGATAGAGAAATCTTTGTTCAGAGATCAGCATCTTTTCAGATTTTTCACACGTACATTTCATGTAAATTGGACATTCACAAATGTCTGGGGTCTTTTTACAAGTGCAAATAACATTCTTTACGCACTTATAGGCAGAGACGTCAAAGAGTTTCCTTCTTCACTTTTAAATTTATCAATCCTTTCTTTAAACTTTAGTTTATCCTTGTCTCGGTTGTAAGATCTCATGAAATTGAGATATTTTGAGATATTTTTTGTAGAAGATATCAATGAGCTGAGCAAATCTTTTCAGGGAAACTGTAGGAATCGAGGCCTTATCAAAGATACATTTAACTTTTTGTCCTTAACAATGGAAAAACTCATTTTCGTATTATTGACTATTCTAGGTAACTCAAATCTCTCTTAAAAGCAACTTTGAAGTACATTTTCATAAGTAAGGAGCTTATTTGTTGGCAAATCTCTCGGGTGGCCAAATATAGGGCACTCAAGGGACTTTCTCGTAATTCTTTTCTGCAAAGATAGATTCATGTTTGAAACACGTTAAACAGAGCAAATAGACATCACACGCACATTAGAAACATTGAGAAATACTGATGCCAGCACGACTGCTTTATTCATTTAAGTAAGATACCTATAGACACAAACCAACTAAAAAGCTCATTAATTCAAGATCGTGAGGCGTTAATGGGGCGTATTAGATGCATACACTGTACTGAGCGGCATAAACAAATATGAGTCACGCGGGATTAAAGGGCCATGTGGACAATTTCAAGACAGGCTAGTACTAAAATATCACATTTATTTTATAAACAAACGTTCTTTCATTAGTATTTCATACCGAACTTATAAGGATCGTTAAACTAAAAGAAAAAAAAAGCTGAAAAAGGGCTTAAAGTTTACATTTTTTTTAAATATGTAGGTTCGTTGCACGATCGGAAGATATTGTTTTATTTCAAAAAGATTTTTTTTTTCTTTGCTTTAAAGTCTTCACTAAACTTAACTTTTCCGTTCTGTAGCCTGAAAAAGTACATTGAACCAAAATGTTAAAAATTCGGAAAAAAACCTGAAATTCTCAACTTCTTCGATTTTTAGGCTTATTTCTGGATCAGAAGGTATTATTCGATTTCAATTTGTTTTTTTATTTCTGAAGACTTTACCAATCATAACATTTCCGTCTCAGAGCCTTAAAAAGAAACATTAAAACAAAATTTTTGAAAAATCACTAAGAAAACACGAAATTTTCCATTTTTTCAAATATTCAGGCTCGTTGCGGGATTGGAAGATATTATCCGATTTAAAAATTTTTTGTTTTGTTTTGTAAGTCTCTACCAATCGCAACTTTTCCGCACTATTACGATTCGAAAGTAAAAACTCTGTTTTTTTCGTTCCACCCTAATGTGCACTCTTTGATACAAAAATATTTGCAGGAGTATTTTTTTTCTAAGTACTGAAAACAGACGTAAGTTTAAGGATAACTCTTAAAGTGCCAATTACTGGGTCTTTACCCTATGCCTAATTTTGCTTGCAATGTCCATCACTTTCCATTCACACCTTTTCAAACAATAGATTTGCAAAATTTCCTTTTAAGAGAACTGCACATTGTGGGGCATCTTGGCAATCATTCAGAAACGGAAACACTGGTTCGTTTTTATGTCAGAAAACGTGTGCGTCACAAGTAAATGACCTTGTTGTATGCAAATTTTGAATATCAATACTAAAATCAGGTTTTAACATCGGTTATCCATATATTTTTGGGATAGTATTTTTCGTTTATATTTTTTAAAATTAGATCTACGATTGATGAAAGTTATTTCAGCGTTTTATCTTCCTTATGTCATCATTCGTTATTTGCATAACTTATTTCATCTCGCTTACTCCTATAGCTTGTGGTTTCAATAAAACGATTGTCAATTAACTTTTGGGATGCACTTTATAAATTATAGGTTTAAAAATACAAAACAGCAGGCCTTTAATGAGAAAATTATAAAATTCACATAATTAAATAAAAGAAAACTAAGAACATTATCTCCTTGCTTAAATACATAACCAAGGCAGCTTTTTCCTTTCAGTTTTTGATGGTTGGTTTGCTTGGGTTTTTTGGCACAAGAGCCTTAATGGGCTATACTACCTTACGTACTTCTTTTTTGAAATTAACCAAATAAGTAGCATACAAAAACAATATTTGGGATTTGCTTACAATATAACAATCCTTCAGAAGATAATGGTGCAAAAGAAAAAAAAAATACATACACACATTTAAACTTTTCCCCAAGATTTGATCATTTATATTTTTTGTAGAAATGAAGCAAGTTTAATACTGAATACATTTTTTTTCAATATGACACATAAATGCTAAAATTTTTTACACCATGCAGGTTCTTTTTAGAAAAACAATCTTTACTTTTTAATCAGCACTCTTATTTTGTCTTTATTATTATTTGGAAAGCAGGTTTGTTCAGTCTTACGCGATTATATTTTGTATTATTGAGTGGATTAAAAAGTATCAGTTTTGGGAAAATCAAGGTATGAAAATTTTAAATAAATGCTACTTTCTTTAATATACTAACTTTGCTTAATGAAGCAAAGAATACAATACTAGGTTTGTCACACATCACAATACTATGAGAGAAGATTGGTAGAGTTTAAAATTGGTAGAAATGAAAAGAAATTGTCTTATATGGACCTGTCAAGCAAATAATTATTCTAGCAAAGACTTTTTTTTTGTCTTGTTTTTGAAGAAAAATATTAGAATAGATACTTACACTTAATGAAACAAAATTTGAGAAATGAGATTGCGTTTTAAGACCTTTTCTCTGAAAAAAGATCATGCAACAGCATTTTTCTTCACTTATTAAGAAGCATCAAAATAAAAATTAAAAAAGTTTGTAAAAACCACAAAGTGAAAAAACTAGAATTTTTCATTGAAAATACTTCTGTGGAGGAGTACAAAACTGCAACTGACGAAACAGTTGTTTTTTAGAGTTCATGAAAATAATTAGCCAATAACAGGAAAATTTTACATAGATTTATTTGAATGAGACACTTAGTTTGAAAAATATTTTATATAAATACCTACCTTCTCTCTTTCTAATTCATTGTACAATTCTTCAATATTTTTCTTCAAACCATTCTGACTTTCTAAAGCATCATTGAGAGCTTGGGTGAGGTTCAGGTTGTTTTTCTTTAATGAAGAAATCTGAGTAATATGTCTTGCAGCCTATACAAGTTAAAAACAAAGATGCAAATAATACTTTTGATGTAGCTATTTCACAGCACTGCATAATGATCAAAGATAAATAATGAATTAAATATTTTATGAAAGTGCAAAATTTATTATGTATAGAAACATGTTAAAAGACTTTACTAGTTTGGGAAGATTTTGGCCAAAAACATTTTGCAGTGGGTTCTCTCTACCTGAACACTCTAATATTGTGAACATCCTGATATTCTGAACACACTTTGATGGTCCTAGGGGAAACTCCATAGACTTAGCATTGGCTGACCTCTTTGTATTCTGAATGCCTTATAATATGAATACCCCAGTAGTATGAATGCTATTTTTTAACCCACACTCTAATTACCTCTCTATATGCTGAACATGTTCACAATCAGTGCTCGGGAATTCCTACGAACTAAACTGGAAAGCCTAAACATCCACAAAGAAATCACAATGATTGTAGGGTATTAAAGAGAAGATGAATAGAGGAAGAAGAAAAGTTCTTTTTCTGTGGACATTACTGCATCACATTAAATCACTCAGGTGAGCAATATGAGCCAGAAATTCCTGTCACTCAAGAATCCAACAATTCTATCAAAAAGTGTTCAAGGCTTTTAAGGTACAATTACCTTCAAGCAATATGCAACTGAGAACCAGAACCACTCGGAAACCTTTTCACTTAAATAATAGGATGATAACATGTACCTTGCCTGAGAGTACACAACGAAAAAATGATTAAAATAACAATTTTGTTCCAGGTATTGTACTGATAGTTGTATTGTATTTTTATTGAACAATGTTATGTAAAACTAAGAAGGAAAAATATGCAAGAGTTTCAGTCCTACTGAGTTGAATTAGACATTTCACTAACCACCAATGCGAATTTCAGAACCTCTATCTCAGTAACTGGTACAGCTCACTAGGCAAATTACTGAACATAGTCTATTGTAGGAACAGAATACATTTTCATGCATTTTCAGTCCCCCTACATAATGAACACCCCCATAATCTGAACACTTTTGTTCGGTCCCATGAGTGTTCAGAATTATTTATTCATTTTACCATCAGCTTAAAACCTAAATAGGATTGTTTTTATTTTATACTGCACAAGGGTTTTTTATTCATTTAATAAAATTCAAGACATAACATCAGTAAAACAGAAAGTCATTGAATAAGAGTAAATTAGATGATCCTAGCTTTTACTTGAATAACTAGCCAAAATTTTACAAAGAATATCTAGTTCAGAGCAGTGGTTGGAAAAACTACATTTTTTTTGTGGCAAACTACAACTACTTTAGTGCAAATGTATTTAACTACAACTACTTTTTTCAAAACGTAGCAACTACAAACGACTTTTGAAATGTAGTTTCTACTTTGCTACTTTTTAAAAAAAATAAATGAAAGCACACACATACACACTGTTTGAAGATTGAATGAAAAAATTCAAAAAAAAAAAAAAAAAAAAAATTAATAAATTGGTTTATTTGAACATGAAATAAAACAAAGAATTATTTATTCTTTCTTTCCTTTACTGAGCCAAGTAGTCAATCCAAACATTTTTTAATGATTTATACGAATATTCCCAGCAAGAAAGGATTTATAAGTTGAAAGAATTCAACCTGCAAATTTTTAATAATTTCCTGACAGTGAACATTTAACTCAAGAAGTGCAACTCTGTTACTTGCAAATGTAGACAGATTCAGTCATCATTTGATTTGAATTTTACATAGACATACACTCTATGACCAAAAATATTGGGACAATTTCAAAAATTCATGTTTTTAAGGATTTGTCAAGAAATAAGAGACTAATTGCTTTGAAACTTTTGTCACATAAAAAGTATGCTCCAGCTGTCATTTTGCATTAAAATTATATCACCCTGGCATTTCGGGGGTCAGTAACAAATTGAGGAAAACAAAAATGGTTTTTGATCAACATTCATCGTAAATAGCTGAGAATAAGCTGTAAATTTCAGAAATTAGTTAGCTTACTATGTACAATCATTTTTCATACTTTTGAGAAGGTGTCACTGATATTCACGAAAATATAAGCATTTCTTTCAAAACTACAAATTTTATTTGAAGGTTTTTGGCTTATAACACGCAAAGTTTTTTTTATCAAATCTTACGAAACTTTCAGAAAACTTGACAGCATGCAAGAGAAGCATAATACTAAAATTTGAAATTAAAATGTTTAAAATGATAAAATATGGACATTTAAAGGAATTAATTTTTCACTGCGCATGCACAAAAGATAGCAATTTGAAACTTTCATAATCTAAAACAAAACTAACTTCTTCAAATCATAAAAAAATTCCAGTTCAATATCTTAAAAATTTAGAAAATTATCAGCGATCAAATGAGCCGAAATTTCAATAATTCTTGGGTGGCGACGAACCGTTAGGAGTCATTCGCAAGTTTGTAACATTTGCTTGCAATCGTTCAGTGGGTTTCAAGATGAAAAGAGCTTATTTGCACAATCCCTCGCAATTCCTAGCCTATCCAAGAGTTATTCAAATTTGGCTCATTAGCTTGTTGATAACTTTCTAAATTTTTGAGATATTGAACTGGAATTTTTTTCCGAGTTGAGGAATCTAGTTCGGTATTAGTTGATGAAAGTTATAAATTGCTATCTTTCGTGCATGAGCAGTGAAAAAATAAAATCGCTTTAAATGTCCATATTTTTTCAAAATTTCAACATTTTAATTTCAAATTTTAGTATTATGCTTCTCTTGCATGCTGTCAAGTTTTCTGAAAGTTTCGTAAGGTTTGATGAAAACCTTTGTGTGTTATGAGCCAAAAATCTTAAAATAAAATTTGTAGTTTTGAAAGAAATGCTTTTATTTTCGTGTATATCAGTGATATCTTTTCAAATGTAAGAAAAATGATTGTACATAGTAAGCTAACTAGCTTCTGAAATTTAGTTTATTCTCAGCTATTTACGATGAATTATGACCAAAACTCATTTTTGTTTTCTTCAATTTGTTACTGACCCCCGAAATGCCAGGGTGATATAATTTTCATTGGAAATTGACAGCTGGAGCATACTTGTTATGTGACAAAAGTTACAAAACAATTAGTCTTTTATTTTTTGAGAAATCCTTATAAAATGTGAATTTGTGAAAGTGTCCCAATACTTTTCGTCATATAGTGTACATAAGACTGATTTAGATGATGAAACACATCTTTTAAACGAAAGAGAAAAACTTTAATTTTGGTTATAGGAAGTTATTTTACAGGCACTTATATTTTGGAGAAAATAATTTTGAGCTTCAAACTAGGGGTCTGGACTTGTACACCATTTCCTTTCTTAAGCCACTGGTAAAATGAAATAAAAGCATATTTCAATTTTACCAAATAACTTCAAAAACTTACAATATTTAACAATTGACTTTTGTTATGTTAATAATCAACACTCAACCAGTAAAAGGAAAAAAAATAAAGAAATAGAAAAAAACATCCCAAACTGAACTAGTATTTATATTCAAATATTAATAATTATCCAAAATGCGAAACAGAACTAAAAATGCTTACTTTACTTCAATGTGCAATTTTAAACAACAGTGAACTATGGCTACAATGATTCGATTAACGTGAAATGGCCGTATAGCAAGTTTTTCTCGAGCAACGAAATTTGGAGTTCAGGGTGGCGACAGGAACTGTGAAAAAAAGTTCCCTGACTTTTCCCTGATTAAGTTCACCAAATTTCCCTGATTTACATTACCAATGATAATGGTTTTCTTGCTTTGTTCTACTTTAAATCCATTGTATGTTTGTATAAAATGCAATATTTTAAACATTTTAAGTTTTGTAAAGTTGTTGAACTAAAAATATATTTTAACAAGATGCTACTTTTTTAATAAAATGATTAAAAAAACATATCAAGTCAATTTGGGGGGGGGGGGGGACCTACAAAATAGTATATTAAATTTTTCTACAATGCAAAGATTATAGAAATTAGAAAAAAATACTTTACTTCCAGAAACCACTTAGCATAAGAATTTTAAGAAACTATTAAAATTACTCTTAAAAACATATATGTGTCTTTATGATAGAACTAAAAAGTAACTGAAATTATTTTGAACTAAGTTTTCAAACAGTATAATAATTGTTGCAAGAATAACAAGTAATAGTGAAAGAATAGAAGTAATGTAGTTATTCTTATATAACTAATTGACATATTTATGCAAAAAAGATGAAACCATTTGACATCCATTCATAGGGAGCTTTTCTCTAATCAAGAACATAGATTTTAATGAATGAATACAGCATTTTAACAATAAAAAAAAGATATTTACTTAAGTAAACTCTATTTCAAACGATTTCAGTATGTAACGAAAAAAAATCTTAGATTGCTTTTGTAACAAACAACTTTGAAATGCAAGAAAAATAAAATAAAAAAGCAATTAGTTAATTTCAAAATATATAAGAAGAATACAACTTGGATATAAAATAAAAGAATGACTTAAGTCTGAAGAAAAGAAAACCTTTATAATCTGCGGTGACAACAAATAGTATAACGGTAAAAACAAAGTTTTTTTTATCGAAAGTTCAATTTTAGCAATTAAATTAAAAACGTGAAGAAGTAATAACTTTTAAGCTTTTATAGTATTAACCCAAAAACTAAAGATTTCTTCTTGAAATTGTGATTACAGTATGCTAATTACTTTGAGACAATGGAATAAAGGCAAAGGAGCTAAGGTATTAATGAAGACTTCCTCTTTGCTTGTATGGTTGTTTATTTTACGTAGCATTGAAAGCGTAAAAGGAAATTTCAAGCTAGGTAAAATAAACAACCTAACAGACACAAAAGCAATCTTAGGAAGTTCATCCTGTGGGGAATAAGTAAGATTCAAAACTTTGACGTTGAGGAAATGCAGCAAAACAAATATGCGGCGGTGTATAATCCCACCTCATTAATTTTACTTTTTTTTTTCAACAGATAATCGGCGGAAAATGCGTAGGGAATTAGAGTACTTAATTTTGTAAAGCAAAAAAAAAAATTTTTTTTCCTTCATAAAATTGATTTTCCCTGATTTTTTGTTTTGTTTTTTAAAAATTCCCTGATATTTCCCTGACTTTTCCCTGATCTGTCGCCACCCAGGAGTTGACATGAATTCCTCACACGCAACACGAAAATTTTCGGAACGGAATCTCAGGGCTTATATGCATCAACTTCTTTATTGGGTACTAAATATTAGTTTCGTGAATGGATTTTTCCTTTAACATCACTGAAAGCTGAAATTCCCCTAACCGTACAAGTAGAAGCTTTGAATGGTTAATGTACAAATCGCCACTCCGCATCTTTTTTAATCTAAATATGAATTTGATGAAACATAATTTCACAAAAGCAGGCTGTTTAGCTCAAGTTTGAAAATGGAAAGAAAAATAGAAAAGACAACTAAAGAAATGTAAAGGTTTTCGATATGCTTGAAGTAAAAAGGTGCGTCAAATATAATTATTGTATCTACTGTACTGTCTAACCACGGATTGTATGGAAAGGCAAACATTCGGTTTACACGCGGAAATAGAAGCATCTATTAGTTTTCAGGGATGTCAGATTTTGCAGATGTATGTTAGCCTCTAAATTAAGCAGAATCACATTCAAATGAGCGGAATACGCGCATAAAATTTTTATTTTTTTCCCCTCATTCAGATGGAGTCGCCTTAACTGGATGTTTGCCAATTCCATACAATCCGTGGTCAAACAGTATAGTGCTCTTGTAGTGCTGCATTTTTTATAGCTACATACTATACGTATCGTACTGTTTCATTTTATGCCATTCTCTTTCATTGATTTTGAGCATCCTAACATTATTTTTATTCAAAAACACAGCTTTTTTTTAAGTACAGTAAAATTTCAGTTCTCTATGTTTAAATTCAAGAATATGAAGTTAAGAAATTGGCTAAAACAGTTCGAGGGGTGTTTTCAACTGTAACATAATTGGTATGTTGATTAAAAAAATCATATAGATACCTTTTTTCACAACCCCAAATTTCAACCTACCTCTTGTAACGCATAAATCGCATAAGTTGAGATTTGACTGTATATGCAGATGACATTGATACTGAAAGTTTTTTGCTTAACGGACAAAGTTTGAAAGAAAAGGAAAAGTTTTCATTATCATACATTTCTATAACACTTTAATATTTATTGTTATCCGGCCAGGGCAGTTCAATATCATCCTCTTCTACAACATTTACAGTACCTTCCATATTAGGTGGATATTGGCACAATAATCTCATTGACATCTAAAATGCTCATCCACAGAACATTCTCTGCTGCCAGAAAACACAAATGAGATACTAAATTGGTAGTTATTGCTTCAGGGTTCAAACACATGTGGTTCAAAAAAATTCCCCGACTTTTCCAGGTTATTTTTTAGAAAATTCCAGGTTACTTGCTTCTTTCAAAATTAAGTTAAAGTAACACTATTTTCAAAATAATAGAAGTTTAGTAAGAACTAAACTTTTCCACTTCTTGATTTAAAAAAAAAAAAAAAAACTTAGATTTTTCAAAATTTCTCTTACAATTTAAGTTTTTCTTTTCCTTCTTTAACATTTTGTTCAAAATTGTTTTCATTTATTTACTACTTGTTGAAAACAAAAACTTTCAACTTAATTTAGCCTTTCTTTGATGACACATGTCATGCATATTAGCGTTTTGCTGTAATCGTTAAGAGCAATCTTTCTCTGCTTTTTGGTTTACAATTCTTTTTATTTTCCTATTAGCATGTAACACGAAACATATTGAGCAAAGTACAAAGCTATTTTTCAGTATAAATATGAATAATTTGTTGCATCGATGGGCATACCATATAATATAAATAATAAATAACAAAAATTCAACATCTGTCGATCATAGACCGATGCCAATAATCATGAGCTTTTTTTTTTCTTTTGCTTATAAAGGATGCTTACATTAAAATAAAAAAAAATTCTTTTCTAGAAAATAATTAATTTTTCAAAATTCATGATTAATTGCAAATTTACTTTCAATAGTTTACTTTGAGATAAACATTCAATTATGTTTTTGTAAATTTATGTCTACTTTCACCTTGAAAAAAGACCAAATATGGTGACTAAGTAAAAAATTTAAGATAATAAGTAGATTTTTGTATTTGTAGCATAAAAGTAGTTAAAAATAATTAATAATCCTTAAAAAACTACAATTAAGACAAAATAGTCAGTTTTTAGTACTTAAGCATCTAATTAGAATTTAAAAAAATGTTCTGGAGATAAAATTTTGCATTTTTCCAGAAAATAATTACGAATTATCCGAAAAAAAGGGGCACATTTTTCGTTGCTATCAATAGTTTGCATTGCAATAAACATCCAATGCCATTTTTGGAAACTTAGGCATTTAAAATGTCGTGTGTACCGCCATCTTGAGAATGACCAAATATGGCGGCTACGACAAAAATTAAGAAATAATTTTTTGAATTTGTATCATGAAAACAATTCAAAAATAATAAATCTTCATGAAACTACAATTTAGTTGAAAAGTTTTTAGCACATTTGCATCCAAGGCAATCAAGGCAATGAGGATAAGATCAAGTTTTAAGAACAAAATTCTTCATTTCTCAAGAAAATTAGATATTTAAATTGGAAAAAAAAAAAAATGCAGCACATTTTGCGTTATTTTCATTAGGTTGCAACTAAAGAAAACGTCCAATTCTGCTTTGTTTTTTGGAAACTTGAGGCATTTAATCATGTGTCTACTTCCATCTTATGAATGACCAAACATGGCAACTATGTTTCAATTGTAGCTGAAAAGACTTTGATAAAAAAACAATTTTCCCAATTGACCAAACTACCATCCGAAGGCTTGTGCTTCAGAAGCAGTAAATTGTCTTCTCCCCTATTGAGTTTGTGCATAATTCCTGTTCACCCTAGAATAATTCCTGTTCATCCTAGGAAGTTTCTCTGGGGAACTACTGAGAGGCAAAAATGGCGCCCATGGAAGGTTTTTTTGGGTTGCCTTTTTTTTTTTTATTGCCAGCGTTTTTTTTTTTTTTTTTTTGCCTCCAAACTTTTCCTTTTTTTTCAGGAAACACCGATAAAAAACGAAGATTAGATCTCATAATACAAAATTAACTGGTAAAAAATTGGAAAAAAATTTTTTTGGAGCAAAATTGGAAATTTCCCAGACTTCTCCCTGACATTTTTAACCATGTCATTTTCCCTGACAATTCCAGGTTTTCCCGGAGCGTACGAACCTTGTTGCTTATTCTTTTCTTTCTAAGCCATGCACTATTCAAGACGAATATTGGAGAAACGTGCAAATTTTGATGTCAAACAAACTAATGGCGTCAAACAGATATAACGTATGGCGTCAAAAAAATATGTCTGAGGTATCTCGTATTTTCAGGCTTACAAATCTGATTGGTGTAAATTTTACTGGCCTAAGACTTGTATAATTGTTTGAAAACTTTTTTAAAAAATTTATTTAAAAGTAGTTTTCAGAAATCACTACAAACTTTTTTTTTTTGTATCGAATTACTTGCTTTTCTACTTTTTTCTTAAAAGTAGTGCGCTACTAAAAAAACTACATAGCTAAAAAAAATATAGCTACTACAGTAGCATCGCTACTTCCAACCACTGGTTCAGAGCATTTGTTGTATTTGAAAAAATGCAAGTCATAGAAAAAAAGCCCATTCAATTTATTTACTTACTTCTTCTTTGATTTCACATAATTGACTTTCTAAGCTCAGTATTTTTTCGCTGTATGATTTTGTATCTTTGTCCACTAAAGAAAATTCTTTCTTAAGTTGAGTATTTTGCTGTTCCAAATCCTCAATCATCTTCTTATAAAAAGATAACTGATCTTCAAAGTTTTGCAGTTCAGCTTCATGAACTAAATTTTGGTTCTTCATTTCTGACGTTAGTTCCTCGATGTGTTTCATTAGATCGTCTCTAAAGAAAATAAGCAAAATAGCAGTTGCATACCATGAATCATTAAAAAGATATTGATCCGTTTGAAAGCTAACACAGAAATTTTCATTATGTTATTCAAAATGAAAGTTTAATGAAAGGAGCAGAGCACTTTAAAATACCATACTTTGTTCTATGCTCTTCTTTTAAGTTATCATCATCTTGCTTCAAGTTGTCTTGAAGTTTTTTAATGGTAGCTTCTAACACTTTTCTAAAACAAACAACGTTTAAATTGAATACTGGGAAAATTTGAAATCATAAAAGAAACATGTAGTTTAAATGGCTATAAATACAAAAGAAAAATAATAAGCTGATGCAAGTAATTTTCACACACAGAAGTGCCCCTCTTCCCCCCAGATTGTGGTCCCCAAACCTGAAATGAAGCTAAAATTAGGCATTCTTTGATGCAGCTTTTTGTGAGAAGAAAAACAAAAATGGCATCATTAAAGTTTTATTGAGAAATTCTGAAACATTGCACAATCCCAAGTATAGGTGTACTTTGATTTATGTAACATAATTATGGTGTAGATCTCAATAAAGAATTAAATATTGTGCTATTTACTTTTTAACAAACTACATATTGGCTAGGCCACAGAGGCATTTATTTGATTTAGTCATCTCTAGTTCCAACACTCATGAATATTGAGAAAGTCACTATGCAACTATCAACAAGCTTAAATAGATATCCTTCCAGTTTAAAAACTAAGTTTTTTAAGAAAAAAATTGTAATATTGAAAGGTATGTTTGTAATACTTATATGATGATAATGTTTTGTTTTAATACCAAACTGCATCGACTATATCCAGAATCATAGCAAGAATTTCCTCAAGGAGGGTGTTAAGACTAAAAACGGACAACTTTGATACTTAAAAATGCAAATAGCAGTCAGAAATTGATTTCAATTTTAGATGAATAGTCATAAATGCATACAATTGACTAGATTATGAAAGACATGTTTTAAACAGAGAACAAGTTTAATTTTTAAAATATCAATTTAAAACTTCAAGGGGGGATATGAATTCAGGCATCCCCTTTAGTACACTTCTGACAACATCAAACTAAAAACCGCTTCTTGCGGCGGCTATTTTGAAATATTTTACATATTAGTAAGGTGCAAAAAGTTAGACTTCTGAGTGCTATTACATGACTTCCATATCTCTACAGAGTGCACAATAAATTAATGCCAGACATTAAAATGTTGAAGAAAACAGTTAACCACAGGACAAATGCTTCAGCATACAAAGTAAAAGCTTTTTTCCAGGGTTAATTAATACTGTTTCAGAAATGAAATTCCTTAAAATATCAAGGTGTTCCAGACTTTTACCAGAAAAATCAGGACTAGTCAAATATGATATTTAAATGTGGTAAAAAAAAAAAAGGAGTTATATTAAAAAAGATTAAAATTTAACTGTGTACACCACAGCAATTTGAAAGAAAAAATAATTTCAGGAAAAACTGAAAACAGAAATTTCCAAAAATGTTTCACACAAAGCATTTAGTCAAAACAACCCAAAGTTGATAAAAATATTAGCAATTACAAAATTTACCTCTCTTACATTTTTAAACCAAATAGATGGAAGTCTCTACTTATTAGTAGTCTCTACTAATGTCATGAAGACATTATGTTACGTTTGAATTGAAAACTGCTAGTGTATCTAAGTTCAATAGGGTAACACCTTTGCTCTCTTTAAGTTGAGAGCAAATTCTGGCTAAAAATTTAAAGCACGTGTTTGGGCAATCCATAGTGATTTGTAACAAATTTTGCAGCTTTAGTTCAATTGTTCCTTTTTACTTCCTTTTACAAAAAAGTATAGTATTCGCGAAAAAATTTTTACTCAAAAATGGACCTTAATTTCCATTTTACTCACCCCCGAATGAATATTGAGTTTTTTTTCGACTCAACCACACGTGGATAAATGCCTAAGAACGTATAGACACGCGAAATATCCATAATAACGACTCCAGAGTTAATTAAAACAAATTTTTTCGCGACGTCTGTATGTACGTACGAACAGTCGAACTTCTATATATCGAACTTCCACATATCAAAATTTTCTATACATCGAAATCCCAGCAAACTTCTATGTTCATTACATAGAAAAATTGTTTCTATATATCAAAAAAATCTCTATATATCGAAAAAGTTTCGAGACATTAGTATACATATATTTTTTCATTTTAAACTGTTTGTCTCATGAAAAATGAAGGTTACAGGAGAAAATTATCTTCACTAAAGGTTGCTAAGAAACTCATAAGGAATCTGGGGTTGAGGGGTGTGTAGATAGGTCGTTGTTCCGTTCTGGAGCTCTTCAATTTCCTCAAGTTTATTTCAAGTCTTAGTTGTAACCAGTAGCACTGTAGTTTCAAGCTATAAATTTTGTCTGTTGATTATCATTCCTAGTCTTTTTAGCTTCATTAAAAATCATTCTAGTTAAGTAGATTAATTTTTTAATTTCATCTCGATTACTGTTGAGAAACGGAATGCCGACTTCTCAACTCGGGACAAAAAGAACTGAAGTGAACTGAGGAACTTTGTGTGCCGGTTTGTAGTCCGCCATTGTAGTCATGCTGGATCGCTGCGGCGAAATTGTTACTTTTAAAGTTTATTAAATATCAACGGCTAATAATGGTTCTTTCTTCCTTCTCATGTTTTATGTTTTATTTGACAACCGTTAAGCATCTGATAGATGCGCGAGTAGCCCAAACCCTTATTAATTTTATGTAGAAGAATATTATATTCTCAAACAAAGCACTGTTCTTATATATGTGTTTTTGGCGCCCAACGTGGGGCGATAGTTAACGGTTGAATTCGCTTTAAAATTTGATCCAGCATGGAAATAACAGTTTTGAAGACAAAAAGGAAGTCTCTTAGGCAGTCATTTACTGTATGCTGCAATAATATATCCAACAATCTGAAAACGGAAAGTTTAACAAGTGAAGAAGCTAACGTTCTTTTGAAGCAGTTGCTAGATAAGTTTTGCCGTTTAGAAGCAATTCAAGAAGAGATATCCACGGGACTTTTGAGTGATACAAAATATGAGCAGGAATATTCCGAAGACTTTGAACAAGCAGAAGAATACAGAGATAGGTTTTGTCAACTTTCGTCTTCACTGGAAAATTATAAAGTAGAAGATATCTCGACCAAGGAAGAAAATACTCGTGTTGAAAAAAGAAAATTTAAGCTTCCTAAACTTGAGCTAAGAAAATTCAATGGTGAACCAAAAGAATATTTGGCCTTTTGGAGCCAATTTGAAAAGATTCACAATGACGTCGATATTGTAGACGAAGATAAATTTCAATATCTATTACAGTGTGTTGTACCTGATTCAAAGGCAGCGAGGCTAGTGAATAGTTTTCCGCCAACAAAAGAAAATTATGCGAAAGTTATTACGCAATTCAAGGAGCGGTTCGGCCGCGAAGAATTATTAGTGCAAATCTATGTTAGAGATTTGCTATCCATAGTTATGAAAAATGCTGCAGGTCGAATCAAATATGACCTTGGTGAACTATATGATTTATTAGAGAGCAAATTATTGTCCTTGGAGAGTTTAGGTAGAACAAAAGAGAAGTTCGCCGATTTTCTAGAACCACTGGTAGAGTCGTGCCTTCCAGAAAATGTTCTTCGTGCGTGGGAAAGAAGCCGTTCGTCGGGAGAATCAACTCAACATGATAGCGTGCGTTCGTTAGATAAATTATTAATGTTTTTACGAAATGAAGTTCAAAGTGAAGAAATGTTAGTGCTCGCCCGTACCGGGTTTGGAGCTGACCACATTCAGAGTAAGAAGAAAAGGGAAACGGCCATGTGCGATAGTGCTTCTGATAATATTGCTTCCGCGGCAGCTCTCGTAAGTACTGGTCAACAGGTTTCAGGTAAGAGAATTTATTTATGTATCTTTTGTGATAAAAAACATCAAAGTCAGGAATGTTATTCTGCTAGAAGGTTGTCTCTTGAAGATAAGAGAAAATTACTGAAACAGAAAGGAGCCTGCTTTTCATGCTTAAGACCAGGGCACACTTTTAGAAATTGTAAGTTTAAAAACAAATGTATTAAGTGTGACAAAAATCATTTTATTTTGATGTGTCCTGAACACGAGACAAGCCTTAATGAGAGCAGAAATGATATTGTGCCAACTAATGCTCTCTCAAACAGCTCTAGAATTGAAAACGTTTTGTTAATGACTTTAATTGTTAAGATTAAAACAAGAGATAAGGAAAGGTTAGTAAGAGCTCTAATAGACACAGGCTCTCAACTTTCTTATTTAAGTAGAAATGTAATTAAAGAGCTTAAGTTAAAATCCAAGTGTAAACAAAGTATTGTTCATGGCTTATTTGGGGGGAGAACGTCTGAACCCCGTTCTCACGATGTGTATGAAATTGAAGTATGTGATTTGCAGAACTTGTTCACTATTAAACTTGATGTTTTATCCGAGGAGAAAATATGTGGCTTTATTCCAAAGGCTAGTGCTCATTTAACATTAAATGAATCGAATGAAAATATGATGTTTGTGTCTGATGTTAATTTCAAGAATCATGAAATCGAGTTATTGTTGGGTTCAGATATTGTTGGAATGATCATAACAGGTAAGTCCCTGAAATTGAAGTCCGGATTGGTTATGATAGAAACAAAGCTTGGTAATACTTTAACAGGAAAAGAAAGTAATGTATTGCATAAATCTAATTTTGAATCTAAACAATTATGTGTTGAAAGTAATTTATGTATTGATGTTTCTAATGTTATATCCTTGCATTCTATGAACTACGAAGTGAATAAATTATGGGATCTTGATGTTATGGGAATAACAGATCCATGGGAGAATGCTAGAAAAAAATATGAGTTATCTGATGCTATTAAGCAATTTCAAGATCATTTAACCATTCTTCCCAGTGGAAGATATGAACTGTTGCTGCCATTTAAGTGTGAGGTTCAGTTGCCCGATAATAAAAATTTAACTTTGAAGAGACATAAGAACATGTGTAAACGCGCAATTAAAAGTGGTTACCTTAATGATTACATGAAAGTTTTTAATGAATGGGAAAAGCTAAAAATCATAGAAAAGGTTCCAGATGAGGAATTAGATGCTTCTGGACATTACTTGCCCCATAGACCCATAATAAAAGAATCTAGTGAGACTTCAAAAATAAGACCAGTATTCGACGCTTCGTCAAGAGAATGTAACCAACCCTCCTTAAATGACTGTCTTATAAAAGGCCCGAATTTGATCGAACTGATCCCGGACATTCTAGATAGATTTAGATTGTATCCTATTGGCCTATCGGCAGATATTGAAAAGGCATTCCTTCAAATTAGTATAGCTTCCCAGCATCGCGATTTTTTACGCTTTTTCTTGCCTTCCGAAAAAGAAGATTATAAGGTCTACAGGCACTGTAGAGTTGTGTTTGGAATAACTACCAGCCCTTTTCTTTTAATGGCTTCCATACATCATTTACTTGAAAATGCACCCGGTGAATATTCAGATATTGCCATAAAACTTCGTAACTCCTTTTATGTTGATAATTGCATTACGGGTGTGTCAACTTTGGAAGAATTAGAGGACTTTGTTCCTAAAGCGCAGAAATTGATGAGTACTGTTTGTTTTAATTTACGAAGTTGGGAAGGCAACGTTTCTAGTTCTTACCTTTCCAATTCTACACGTGATACGAAACTGTTAGGCATGATCTGGAACTTAAAACATGACACACTTAGATGTAGTATTCCTTCCCATGTAAAAACTGATGAAGTTGAAACTAAAAGAACTGTTCTGTCTGTGGTTCAGCAAATTTTTGACCCGCTGGGTATCCTAAGTCCTATAACTTTATTGCCCAAATTGTTATTACAAGATGCATGGAAAAATAGATTAAGTTGGGATAACCCCTTACCCTTGGACATGCAAAAAGAATTCTCCGATTGGTTGAAGCAGCTAGCTCATCTTAACGAATTAACGATACCGAGGTACATGGAAACAAATGAGAGCTCACAGTTACATGTTTTCGTCGATGCATGTAAGCGCTCATATGCAGCTTGTGCATATTTACGAACTAAATTATATAATGAAGTTAAGGTTCATTTCGTGCGAGCCAAATCACGAGTCGCACCAATTAAAGAAATGTCGATACCAAAATTGGAGCTTATGGCTTGTTGTATCGGCAACAGATTGGCTCATTCCATCAGATCAGCATTTGACTTGCCTAATATGAAGGTTACGTTCTGGAGCGACTCCATGACTGCTTTATGGTGGATTAGAGAACATGGTGATTGGTCCATTTTCGTGTCAAACCGGGTAAAGGAAATCCTTAAGTTAACTTCTCCAGAGCAATGGAGATACGTCCCGGGGAACATAAATCCAGCGGATATAGCATCCCGTGGAGGGACTCCATTCCAATTAGAAAAATCTCAGTGGTGGAACGGACCAATATGGCTTAGAGATTCTGAGAATAATTGGCCCTCTAATGAAATATTTTGCGAAAAAGATGTAAATCTGGAAAGACGTAAAATCAAATTGAGTGCAATGAATGTAGGAGCTGATAAGTTGCCTTGGTATGCCGAGAAATTTTCAAATTTTGAATCAATTATTCGATTAGTGGCATGGGTCTTGCGATTTGCATCTAATGCTCGAATGCAAACCCCTGCAAGAGCTCACGGAAGACTTTCATTGCGAGAGTTGGTAGATGCAGAGAAGTTTTTAATTAAGGACATACAGTCTTCTTTTTTTCCTAAAATTAGTGATATTTCCATTTGTAATACTTTCAAAGATGAAGAAGGTATGATTAGAGTCAGAACTCGCATTACAGAACGAATTGATAAACCGTCATTTATATCGCCGATATTACTGCCTGATAATTGTATTTTCAGCAAACTACTAATTGAACATTATCACCGGATACACTGCCATGCAGGGACGCAAATTTTACTTAGTATTTTGCGAGAAAAATTCTGGATAGTGAGGGGAAGAAAGACTGTACGAAGTGTAGTTAGGAACTTTATAAAATGCAAGCGTTACCAAAGTAAAGCTCACCTTTCTGATCCAGTGTCACTACCAGCTGATCGCGTGAAAGACGCTTCAGCGTTCGAGGTTGTGGGTGTTGATCTCGCTGGCCCCTTATATATTAAGCCTGGTGACAAAGCATGGGTGGTTTTGTTTACCTGTGCGATATTCCGCGCGGTACATTTTGAGCTTGTCACTTCTCTTAGTACAGATGCCTTTCTCCTTGCCCTTAGACGTTTTTGTTGGCATAAATTTAGGTTAAGTTTAAAATCCAGAAGTTAAGATATTTAAACTAAGCCAACATTAACTGGCCGTGTAATGTCAAGTTGGAGACAAGCAAAAAAAGATGTTTCAGAAAAATACATTTATTAAATATGACTAGAATAACATCCCCATAAAATACACCCCCAAAATATCATAACAAAAGTGGTTCCAGAAAATAAAGAAAAATGTCACCAAAACGTCGATGCAATCGCTTGCCACTCCGAAGGATCAGCTTGAAGACTCACAAAAGGTCCGCCGAATCACACTTCAGGAATGTCCATACTGAACAGGCAACATTACACAATTCGTAGATCGGTGAGCATCACAGGTAGACACGTGGAACTCACATCCCCGACATTTTAATTGGCCGGACACAACACAACAGGTTCTTCACCTGGACTCACTAATTCCAGGACTTTGAAGATTAAACATCACATACCACAAAAACCCCCGCTAGCATCGCGGGGAAAAACCCCCCCACACATGAGCCGGACTAGGCTTCACGATCAGAACCAACCACTGGGGATCGTTGAAAGAAGAAAAACGAGAGCGTGATCGCTTGCTGCCACTCACCACAATATATATGTTTTATCAACCAATGAGATTCCATGTCTCGATGACGTCACCACACTAACTTCTACTTCGACCATCACTCATTTGCATATTCCACTGCCGCGAATATTCGTACTCCTCTCCATAGCACGTGCGGTCAACGAGTGGAATTAATTCAAGTCGATCAGGTGACAACTCAACTTTTCTGAATCGACACATCGAGACATGCAATCTCCGATGGTTTCAGTAAACAGTCGCCATTAATTATGGCGTGGGGGAATCGTCGATTGAAGTGTTAGCACCAACTAGTTGACAGGTTCTACTTTTACCAGACTGGGCTTAAAGTAGGTACACTTAACTTTAAATTATTTTCTTTAAATTATCGGCTGTGGACCGAGAATAAAAAAATAAAATAAAATAATATTTTATGCTAACAAATTCCCCCCTTCTCGGTTACACAGCACGATACACTTCAAAACGACATGAAAACTGACATATTTCAAACAACAATTAAAAAAAATTTTAAACACTTTTGAGAAACATTGAAAAATTTACACATTTGAATATTAAACTTTTACATTTTCATAATTACCAAAAATGAGTTTGCACATTTTTTTCAATGTACCCCGAGTCAGAGGCTTGGTAAACGTATCCGCAGGATTTTCTGCGCTTTTCACATATTTTAATTCAAATGTATTCTCCTCTACTAAGTTTCTCAAAAAATGTGACATCAATATGCTTTGTTCTGGAATTTTCTATAGGGGAATTTGAAAATTCTATTGCAGCTATATTGTCACAAGTAATTACAGACCCGGTAAATTTATATCCAGCTATTTCAAAATGTGATGTTTCTTCTAAAATTCTTTTTAACCACACCACCTCTTTTGCGGCTTCTGTCAAAGAGATATACTCAGCTTCCATGGTGGACAATGAAACACACTTTTGTTTAAATGTTCGCCAGATAATAGGTACTTTGTCAATGTAAATAATAATTCCCCCCATCGAAATCCTATCGTCCCTATTTGCAGCATAGTCTGAGTCAGAAAAACCATTGATTTTAATTTCATTTATTGCAGATAGACTTAATTTATAATAATTTGTATATTTTACATAACCTAAAAGTCTTAATAAACACTGCCAATGTCTTTTACCCGGATTTGCTTGAAATTGAGATAATAGATTTACTGTATAGGCAATATCCGGTCTAGTTTTCCCTGCTATATAGGACAAACATCCCAATAAATTGCGATAAGGTACTTTCTCCATTTCTTTTATTTCTTGGTCCGTTTTTGGACAATCACCTAAAGACAAAATTGTACCTTTCGCTATTGGGAGGGTCGAGTATGGGTATTGATACTTTTCAAAATTTTCACAAACTGTCTTAATGTAAGAATTTTGGTGTATAAAAATTCCCCCATTGATTTCTTCAAATTCTACCCCCAATAGTTTTTTAGTTCTCCCTAATTCTTTAATATCGTAATGTTTTGATAAATCCTGAATTGTTTCCTGAATTATGATTTCATTTTTTCCAAAAATTATTATATCATCTACATACATCAATAAAAACACATTTCTGTTTCTTGTATAAACACAGTTACTACATTTAAATTTCAAAAAATTCAGACCTTGGAGAACCCTATCAATTTCCAGGTACCAATTTCTCCCCGATTGATGGAGACCATATAGCGATTTCTTTAGACGGCATACCCAGTCTTCTTTTCCCGGGATTACAAAACCCTGTGGTTGTCGCATATAGATTTCTTCATGCAAATCAGCATAAAGATATGCGTTTTTTACGTCTAATTGAAAATGGCTCCAACCCAGGAATATCACCAGAATTGAGAAAAACATTCTGATCAGGGAAAAATTGATAACTGGGGAGAAAACCTGAGAATACGATTCTCCTGCCACCTGCCTGTTTCCCATCGCAACCAATCTGCTTTTAAACCTGGCAATTTCCCCTTTAGCATTCCTCTTCAAGTCATAGACCCACTTATTACCAAGTACTGGTTTACCAACTGGCTGGGGAACTAACTGCCACACCCCCCTTTCTTGAATCACTTTCATTTCTTCTGACATGGCTTCTTGCCAATGTTTTACTTCTGGAGTTTTCAAGCATTGATTATAGTTTTGGGGAATTAGCACTTCTGACAAATTTGCCTCTGGCTCGGGTTCCATTTGTTCCTTAGGGGAATTAAAAATATCAAACAAAGGATTATAAGGTACATTTTTACTTTTGAAATCAAATAGTTCAGGATTGTAAACAATGTTATTCTTCTTACAATATTTTTCTACATCATTGGGTGACCTTAACCTGGTTTTATTTCCTTTTTCATAGTAGTAGATATCAGTACGGTCCCCTGTCTTTCTTTTTACTGCATCTCTCACCCATTCAATTTCCTCACAAGGGGTGGGAGCCTTTCTTTCATCTATCTCTTTATCTAAGAGAACTTCACTAATAGGTTTAATAAAAGAATAATCATCATCATTGTCTACATTCCCATTCAAGTTTGATTTCCCCCAAATTAAATTTTCCCTGAAGTCCACATTGATAGTTTCAAAAATTTTCTTTAGCTCTGGGTCCCAAATTCTGTACCCTTTTGCTTGGGTTGCGTAGCCCACCATTATGCCCTTCTTACTCCTTGAGTCAAATTTCTTTAGATTTTGTTTTGGCATGCCTCTGTAGGCAATACATCCAAACCTCCGAAAATGCCTTACTGAGGGCTTGTTTCCCCAGAACAGCTCAAATGGGGTTTTCCCCCTTTCTTTTAGGACTGTTCTATTCCTGACATAATCGAAGCATAAGGCGGCTTCCGCCCAAAATTCTTCCCTTAGTCCTGAGTCTTTCAGCATTGCCCTAACCCCATTCATTAATATCAAATTGTATCTTTCTACTACCCCGTTCTGTTCGGGAGTATAAGGGTTGGTTCTTTCTATGCTGATGCCTTCTTTAATTAAGTGGGTCTCAAAATTAGAATTTGTGAATTCCCTCCCATTATCAGACCTTATGGCCAAAATTTTCTTGTTGAGGGCTCTCTCTACATGCCTCTGGTATCTGAGGAAATATTCAAAAGCTTCATCTTTTGACTTTAGAAAGTAAATAGTGGACTTCCTTGAGAAATCATCAATTATGGAAAAAATATATCTTTTCCCCCCTAGTGACTCCACCGGAAATGGCCCTGCTAGATCCATGAAAAGAAGCTCAAGTTGTCTTTTAGACCTTATCCCTGGAGTGGGCTTAAATGAACACCTTCTTTTCTTTGCAATAATACAAGGCTCACAATCTGGCCGGTTTCTATTTTTTATATTAAGTCCTTTGACACAGTTCTTCTTTTCAGTTTCCAAGATACTGTCATAATTAATGTGGCAAAACCGTTCATGCCACAACTCCAGGTCTAATCCTTTGACCTCGGTTACCTTTACATTTGGTGGTGAGTCACTACTTTGATTACTTAAAAATGAGGTGGGTTTTACAAAATACAATTTATCAATTAAAAATGCAGAAAAAAGTTTGATACCATCATTATTAAAAATACATATTTTACCAGGATACCACCTTAATGAAAAACCAAGACTGTCTATCCTGGATCCGGAAAGCAAATTTCGTCTAAGTGTTGGAGCATAATAGACTTCATTCAATGTGATGGTTACTAGTTTACCATCTGTTTTAATTTCGAAAACAATTTTCCCTACCCCCTCGACTTGACTATTTACATTGCCCACAGCTACTTCCATTTTTGTATTTTTAACAGGCCTCAATTCACAAAATAGGTCCCTATCTTTACAGAAATGTGCCGTGGCACCTGTATCCAGTAAAAATACTGGTATTTCCTCCTTCAAATTTGTGTTGTTGGCCTGCACTCCTGATATTTTACTGATGGTGCAAAACATTCCAGCCTTAGGGGGATTACTTTGTTTGGAAAAATTACGATTACCTTTATTTTGATTATTTGGTTTTCTGCTCCAACACCGAGCCGAAATATGCCCCTTTTTGCCACATGTGAAGCAAACTCTCGTTTCAAATTTATTTACATTTTCAACTTTCCGCCCAGTCTGGTGTTTATTTTGAACAGAAAAAGCATTAACACCTGAACTACTATTTCCAAAATTTTCATTTCCTAAAAATTTTAATCTCCCCTCTTCTGCTAAAAGTTCATCCAAAACATTTGAAAAGTTAAATTTACTTTCATCCCATCTATAAATATTTTGTACTATTCCCCTAAAATTTTGATCTAAACTACGTATTAGTTGAAATCCCTTTAATTTCTCATCCATTTTATAGCCATTCTCCTCCAACTGTCGGAGCAAACACTTCAATCGAGCCGCGAACATTCCAATAGTTTCTTTTTCATTAATTCTGCTAGAAAAAAACTCCTCCCACAATCCGGCAACACGGGCTAAAGACGGAGGTTCAAAATTCAATTTCAATGACGTCCATACAGCATATGGATCGTCTAAATCATCTATTAGTTGTTTTAACTCATCCTCTATGTTGAGGTAAATAATCGCCACTGCTTGGCCCCTCCGTTTCTTTATTTCTGCCGAAATACCTTCTTCTAATTTTGTTTGGGTTAATTCCCATAAATCTCTTTCTATCAGTACCATTTTCATATTTTTCGACCATGTTGCCCAATTGCAGGAGTTAAGTTTCTTAATGTTTCGATAGTCCCTTTCCATTATTCTGAAAACTTTTGCAAATTTGTCTCCAACCAAAATGACATTCGACCGAGCTCTGCTACCATTTTGTTGTCATAAATTTAGGTTAAGTTTAAAATCCAGAAGTTAAGATATTTAAACTAAGCCAACATTAACTGGCCGTGTAATGTCAAGTTGGAGACAAGCAAAAAAACATGTTTCAGAAAAATACATTTATTAAATATGACTAGAATAACATCCCCATAAAATACACCCCCAAAATATCATAACAAAAGTGGTTCCAGAAAATAAAGAAAAATGTCACCAAAACGTCGATGCAATCGCTTGCCACTCCGAAGGATCAGCTTGAAGACTCACAAAAGGTCCGCCGAATCACACTTCAGGAATGTCCATACTGAACAGGCAACATTACACAATTCGTAGATCGGTGAGCATCACAGGTAGACACGTGGAACTCACATCCCCGACATTTTAATTGGCCGGACACAACACAACAGGTTCTTCACCTGGACTCACTAATTCCAGGACTTTGAAGATTAAACATCACATACCACAAAAACCCCCGCTAGCATCGCGGGGAAAACCCCCCCCACACATGAGCCGGACTAGGCTTCACGATCAGAACCAACCACTGGGGATCGTTGAAAGAAGAAAAACGAGAGCGTGATCGCTTGCTGCCACTCACCACAATATATATGTTTTATCAACCAATGAGATTCCATGTCTCGATGACGTCACCACACTAACTTCTACTTCGACCATCACTCATTTGCATATTCCACTGCCGCGAATATTCGTACTCCTCTCCATAGCACGTGCGGTCAACGAGTGGAATTAATTCAAGTCGATCAGGTGACAACTCAACTTTTCTGAATCGACACATCGAGACATGCAATCTCCGATGGTTTCAGTAAACAGTCGCCATTAATTATGGCGTGGGGGAATCGTCGATTGAAGTGTTAGCACCAACTAGTTGACAGGTTCTACTTTTACCAGACTGGGCTTAAAGTAGGTACACTTAACTTTAAATTATTTTCTTTAAATTATCGGCTGTGGACCGAGAATAAAAAAATAAAATAAAATAATATTTTATGCTAACAAATTCCCCCCTTCTCGGTTACACAGCACGATACACTTCAAAACGACATGAAAACTGACATATTTCAAACAACAATTAAAAAAATTTTTAAACACTTTTGAGAAACATTGAAAAATTTACACATTTGAATATTAAACTTTTACATTTTCATAATTACCAAAAATGAGTTTGCACATTTTTTTCAATGTACCCCGAGTCAGAGGCTTGGTAAACGTATCCGCAGGATTTTCTGCGCTTTTCACATATTTTAATTCAAATGTATTCTCCTCTACTAAGTTTCTCAAAAAATGTGACATCAATATGCTTTGTTCTGGAATTTTCTATAGGGGAATTTGAAAATTCTATTGCAGCTATATTGTCACAAGTAATTACAGACCCGGTAAATTTATATCCAGCTATTTCAAAATGTGATGTTTCTTCTAAAATTCTTTTTAACCACACCACCTCTTTTGCGGCTTCTGTCAAAGAGATATACTCAGCTTCCATGGTGGACAATGAAACACACTTTTGTTTAAATGTTCGCCAGATAATAGGTACTTTGTCAATGTAAATAATAATTCCCCCCATCGAAATCCTATCGTCCCTATTTGCAGCATAGTCTGAGTCAGAAAAACCATTGATTTTAATTTCATTTATTGCAGATAGACTTAATTTATAATAATTTGTATATTTTACATAACCTAAAAGTCTTAATAAACACTGCCAATGTCTTTTACCCGGATTTGCTTGAAATTGAGATAATAGATTTACTGTATAGGCAATATCCGGTCTAGTTTTCCCTGCTATATAGGACAAACATCCCAATAAATTGCGATAAGGTACTTTCTCCATTTCTTTTATTTCTTGGTCCGTTTTTGGACAATCACCTAAAGACAAAATTGTACCTTTCGCTATTGGGAGGGTCGAGTATGGGTATTGATACTTTTCAAAATTTTCACAAACTGTCTTAATGTAAGAATTTTGGTGTATAAAAATTCCCCCATTGATTTCTTCAAATTCTACCCCCAATAGTTTTTTAGTTCTCCCTAATTCTTTAATATCGTAATGTTTTGATAAATCCTGAATTGTTTCCTGAATTATGATTTCATTTTTTCCAAAAATTATTATATCATCTACATACATCAATAAAAACACATTTCTGTTTCTTGTATAAACACAGTTACTACATTTAAATTTCAAAAAATTCAGACCTTGGAGAACCCTATCAATTTCCAGGTACCAATTTCTCCCCGATTGATGGAGACCATATAGCGATTTCTTTAGACGGCATACCCAGTCTTCTTTTCCCGGGATTACAAAACCCTGTGGTTGTCGCATATAGATTTCTTCATGCAAATCAGCATAAAGATATGCGTTTTTTACGTCTAATTGAAAATGGCTCCAACCCAGGAATATCACCAGAATTGAGAAAAACATTCTGATCAGGGAAAAATTGATAACTGGGGAGAAAACCTGAGAATACGATTCTCCTGCCACCTGCCTGTTTCCCATCGCAACCAATCTGCTTTTAAACCTGGCAATTTCCCCTTTAGCATTCCTCTTCAAGTCATAGACCCACTTATTACCAAGTACTGGTTTACCAACTGGCTGGGGAACTAACTGCCACACCCCCCTTTCTTGAATCACTTTCATTTCTTCTGACATGGCTTCTTGCCAATGTTTTACTTCTGGAGTTTTCAAGCATTGATTATAGTTTTGGGGAATTAGCACTTCTGACAAATTTGCCTCTGGCTCGGGTTCCATTTGTTCCTTAGGGGAATTAAAAATATCAAACAAAGGATTATAAGGTACATTTTTACTTTTGAAATCAAATAGTTCAGGATTGTAAACAATGTTATTCTTCTTACAATATTTTTCTACATCATTGGGTGACCTTAACCTGGTTTTATTTCCTTTTTCATAGTAGTAGATATCAGTACGGTCCCCTGTCTTTCTTTTTACTGCATCTCTCACCCATTCAATTTCCTCACAAGGGGTGGGAGCCTTTCTTTCATCTATCTCTTTATCTAAGAGAACTTCACTAATAGGTTTAATAAAAGAATAATCATCATCATTGTCTACATTCCCATTCAAGTTTGATTTCCCCCAAATTAAATTTTCCCTGAAGTCCACATTGATAGTTTCAAAAATTTTCTTTAGCTCTGGGTCCCAAATTCTGTACCCTTTTGCTTGGGTTGCGTAGCCCACCATTATGCCCTTCTTACTCCTTGAGTCAAATTTCTTTAGATTTTGTTTTGGCATGCCTCTGTAGGCAATACATCCAAACCTCCGAAAATGCCTTACTGAGGGCTTGTTTCCCCAGAACAGCTCAAATGGGGTTTTCCCCCTTTCTTTTAGGACTGTTCTATTCCTGACATAATCGAAGCATAAGGCGGCTTCCGCCCAAAATTCTTCCCTTAGTCCTGAGTCTTTCAGCATTGCCCTAACCCCATTCATTAATATCAAATTGTATCTTTCTACTACCCCGTTCTGTTCGGGAGTATAAGGGTTGGTTCTTTCTATGCTGATGCCTTCTTTAATTAAGTGGGTCTCAAAATTAGAATTTGTGAATTCCCTCCCATTATCAGACCTTATGGCCAAAATTTTCTTGTTGAGGGCTCTCTCTACATGCCTCTGGTATCTGAGGAAATATTCAAAAGCTTCATCTTTTGACTTTAGAAAGTAAATAGTGGACTTCCTTGAGAAATCATCAATTATGGAAAAAATATATCTTTTCCCCCCTAGTGACTCCACCGGAAATGGCCCTGCTAGATCCATGAAAAGAAGCTCAAGTTGTCTTTTAGACCTTATCCCTGGAGTGGGCTTAAATGAACACCTTCTTTTCTTTGCAATAATACAAGGCTCACAATCTGGCCGGTTTCTATTTTTTATATTAAGTCCTTTGACACAGTTCTTCTTTTCAGTTTCCAAGATACTGTCATAATTAATGTGGCAAAACCGTTCATGCCACAACTCCAGGTCTAATCCTTTGACCTCGGTTACCTTTACATTTGGTGGTGAGTCACTACTTTGATTACTTAAAAATGAGGTGGGTTTTACAAAATACAATTTATCAATTAAAAATGCAGAAAAAAGTTTGATACCATCATTATTAAAAATACATATTTTACCAGGATACCACCTTAATGAAAAACCAAGACTGTCTATCCTGGATCCGGAAAGCAAATTTCGTCTAAGTGTTGGAGCATAATAGACTTCATTCAATGTGATGGTTACTAGTTTACCATCTGTTTTAATTTCGAAAACAATTTTCCCTACCCCCTCGACTTGACTATTTACATTGCCCACAGCTGCTTCCATTTTTGTATTTTTAACAGGCCTCAATTCACAAAATAGGTCCCTATCTTTACAGAAATGTGCCGTGGCACCTGTATCCAGTAAAAATACTGGTATTTCCTCCTTCAAATTTGTGTTGTTGGCCTGCACTCCTGATATTTTACTGATGGTGCAAAACATTCCAGCCTTAGGGGGATTACTTTGTTTGGAAAAATTACGATTACCTTTATTTTGATTATTTGGTTTTCTGCTCCAACACCGAGCCGAAATATGCCCCTTTTTGCCACATGTGAAGCAAACTCTCGTTTCAAATTTATTTACATTTTCAACTTTCCGCCCAGTCTGGTGTTTATTTTGAACAGAAAAAGCATTAACACCTGAACTACTATTTCCAAAATTTTCATTTCCTAAAAATTTTAATCTCCCCTCTTCTGCTAAAAGTTCATCCAAAACATTTGAAAAGTTAAATTTACTTTCATCCCATCTATAAATATTTTGTACTATTCCCCTAAAATTTTGATCTAAACTACGTATTAGTTGAAATCCCTTTAATTTCTCATCCATTTTATAGCCATTCTCCTCCAACTGTCGGAGCAAACACTTCAATCGAGCCGCGAACATTCCAATAGTTTCTTTTTCATTAATTCTGCTAGAAAAAAACTCCTCCCACAATCCGGCAACACGGGCTAAAGACGGAGGTTCAAAATTCAATTTCAATGACGTCCATACAGCATATGGATCGTCTAAATCATCTATTAGTTGTTTTAACTCATCCTCTATGTTGAGGTAAATAATCGCCACTGCTTGGCCCCTCCGTTTCTTTATTTCTGCCGAAATACCTTCTTCTAATTTTGTTTGGGTTAATTCCCATAAATCTCTTTCTATCAGTACCATTTTCATATTTTTCGACCATGTTGCCCAATTGCAGGAGTTAAGTTTCTTAATGTTTCGATAGTCCCTTTCCATTATTCTGAAAACTTTTGCAAATTTGTCTCCAACCAAAATGACATTCGACCGAGCTCTGCTACCATTTTGTTGTCATAAATTTAGGTTAAGTTTAAAATCCAGAAGTTAAGATATTTAAACTAAGCCAACATTAACTGGCCGTGTAATGTCAAGTTGGAGACAAGCAAAAAAACATGTTTCAGAAAAATACATTTATTAAATATGACTAGAATAACATCCCCATAAAATACACCCCCAAAATATCATAACAAAAGTGGTTCCAGAAAATAAAGAAAAATGTCACCAAAACGTCGATGCAATCGCTTGCCACTCCGAAGGATCAGCTTGAAGACTCACAAAAGGTCCGCCGAATCACACTTCAGGAATGTCCATACTGAACAGGCAACATTACACAATTCGTAGATCGGTGAGCATCACAGGTAGACACGTGGAACTCACATCCCCGACATTTTAATTGGCCGGACACAACACAACAGGTTCTTCACCTGGACTCACTAATTCCAGGACTTTGAAGATTAAACATCACATACCACAAAAACCCCCGCTAGCATCGCGGGGAAAACCCCCCCCACACATGAGCCGGACTAGGCTTCACGATCAGAACCAACCACTGGGGATCGTTGAAAGAAGAAAAACGAGAGCGTGATCGCTTGCTGCCACTCACCACAATATATATGTTTTATCAACCAATGAGATTCCATGTCTCGATGACGTCACCACACTAACTTCTACTTCGACCATCACTCATTTGCATATTCCACTGCCGCGAATATTCGTACTCCTCTCCATAGCACGTGCGGTCAACGAGTGGAATTAATTCAAGTCGATCAGGTGACAACTCAACTTTTCTGAATCGACACATCGAGACATGCAATCTCCGATGGTTTCAGTAAACAGTCGCCATTAATTATGGCGTGGGGGAATCGTCGATTGAAGTGTTAGCACCAACTAGTTGACAGGTTCTACTTTTACCAGACTGGGCTTAAAGTAGGTACACTTAACTTTAAATTATTTTCTTTAAATTATCGGCTGTGGACCGAGAATAAAAAAATAAAATAAAATAATATTTTATGCTAACAGTTTTGTGGCCAGACGGGGTCGGCCACGTGTCATATATTCAGATAACGGCACAAATTTCAAAGGTTCTTTTAACAGCCTTCGTGAAATTGATTGGAACCAAGTGTTAAATCAAGCTGAGATATACCGAATTTCTTGGAAGTTCAATCCTCCTACAGCCGCCTGGTGGGGTGGCTGGTGGGAGAGACTGGTTAGGACTCTGAAAGAACTGCTTAAACGAACACTTGGTAAAGCCGTTTTAACTTACGAGGAATTGCTAACCATTATTTGCGATTGTGAATCTGTCATGAATTCTCGTCCTCTTACCTATTTATCCGAAGACGCGGACGATTTAAAACCTCTTACGCCAGCCATGTTTTTGCTCGAAAAGAATGAGTCGCGAGTAACTGATGTTGACCTTATCGATACAGAGCACTATCGCAAAAGAATTAAATATCGGATGAAACTTTTAGAAGACTTGAGAAAACGATTTCGTCAAGAGTATCTTGGTCAATTGATTCAAAAACAAAAGGAAAATGGCGAAAGACGTCCAGTAGAATCAGGAGAAATAGTCCTAGTAGGTGATGATCATAAAAAGGGTTTAGATTGGCCACTTGCCAGAATCGTTGAATTGATTCCTGGAAAAGATGGCAAGATACGAACGGTTCGGTTAAAAACTCAAACTGGAATTTGGATCAGACCAATTCAAAGAGTGTTTTCTTTAGAACTGACCTCTAATAATTCTTTAGATTCTCTTTTGCAGGTTGGAAAAGCTCGCCAACCTGATGTTGCAGAAGCCGTAATTCCGAGGTCTAGGAATTCGACCCTTCCAGAGCCTAGCAGTGAAACGGACGAGCATGTGTCTCCTGACGAGCTGTCAACTCCTGCTGCTATGACACCTCTACGTACCAGGCGTGGACGGATGGTTCGAGAGCCAAAGAGGTTAAACTTGTGTAATGTGGAAATGGTTTTGAGTCCGCCTTCGTCGCCTCAAAAGGGGGGAGGATATGTTGAGAAACGGAATGCCGACTTCTCAACTCGGGACAAAAAGAACTGAAGTGAACTGAGGAACTTTGTGTGCCGGTTTGTAGTCCGCCATTGTAGTCATGCTGGATCGCTGCGGCGAAATTGTTACTTTTAAAGTTTATTAAATATCAACGGCTAATAATGGTTCTTTCTTCCTTCTCATGTTTTATGTTTTATTTGACAACCGTTAAGCATCTGATAGATGCGCGAGTAGCCCAAACCCTTATTAATTTTATGTAGAAGAATATTATATTCTCAAACAAAGCACTGTTCTTATAATTACATTGTCAAACCGTTAATTCCCTAATGTTGCGGATCAAGTTGAATTGCTGAAGAATGAAGATGTATGAAGGAGCACAAATGTAATTTGTTAATTTTTTAATTATTAATTTTCATTTAACCCGATGCTTGTATAAATTATAAATAGGGTTTCATACACGAAAATTAGCTTTAATTTTAATCTTTTAGGAAATTTTTATGGTAAGAAAAGATTGTTTCCACATATCGAAATTTCTATATATCAAATTTTTTTCCGGCAATTTGCTACGATGTATTAAGGTCCGACTGTATGTCGTATAATTCAAGAACGGTAAGTCCTAGAACGTTGAAATTTGGTACGTAAACTCCTAGTGGGGTCTATTTGTGCACTTCCCCTTTTAGTTACATTCGGGTGTTTCTAAAGGGGTCTTTTGCCCCTTTTTGGAGGGAAATCATTGTTAATTTTGATGTAAACTCAAGTGGTGTTATAATTTGGCAGACACTAGGCGATATATCGCCAATCTTTTGGTCCACAAGTTTCGTCGCCAACTTGGCTTTTTTTTTTAAATCTGTTTCAATTTCGCCACTGTTGGTGATATTTAGAGAGTAAACTATTGAATCACATTAAAATTGCCAGTAATGTTTAAATGACATTAAATCGGAATAAAAGGAAGTCATAGTAGATTGGCCTAGAAAAACCGAATTTAAATAATACACTCTAACTTGATTATCTTTTCCGAAAAGTATCTAATTATAATGTCAATTTGTTCTTGTTGGGTAGCAGTTTTTACAAAACGCAATGGTTTGTCAACAAATAAAACAAATGTGCTGAAGAAATATCCTTTGGCAAAAAGGAGTAAAAATATGGAGCCAATCCAAACTCAACATAAGCTATTTTTGAGCTTCCCAAAATGATATTTTTGGCTAGATTGCCGTCTAGGAACATGATATGAAATACACTTGCAGCATCTTTAAAGCTGTTACATGATAAACGAGACATACTACCTATAAAACTTCTGCAGTAAGCACTTCCTTCAGAATTTAATTTCTTATACTGAGGCTTTTGGTGCTTTCTTCCTGTGCACCAGATACTTGAGGGAAAAAATACAAGTGCTTTTGTTCGATTTGAGATCAAACAATAGCTGCACAGAAAGTTATTTATTTTTATTACCAACCAAAGTTTTTTACTTATCGCGTGGCTTTTCTTCTCATGTTGCTCAGGCAAAATGTCCTTTGATAAAGATTACAAGACTACAATGGGCTCTGTATGAATTCCTAGTAAAACGTTCAATCCATTCAGACCACTGTTTATTTAGTGTTTCATCTGTACATTCTCAACTGAACATGTTTTTCTCGACATTTTATACCCAATAACTAGCATGTGCTTAAAAAATCACAACCTACACCGAATGAAACTCTAACAATAACAATGCTATGAGCAACAAATATTCCTCTCATCCCAGCAGCCTTTTTAGATCTGCCCAAATTAACACAAGAAGCTCCCTCAGCACTGCTTCCCCTCTTTTTTCACGCAGAAGTCTCTCCTCTTCTGCAACTCCAATATCTAATCTAGTTATCACAATGCTACTAAAGACTGAGCATCTAGTGCTCTCATTGGTCCAATCAAAGTTAAAGGTCTAGACTGAGAGGTGTGGCTACGAGCAGATTTTCATCGGCTACTTATTGTTAGCAAAATTCCACACTCTCACTCCAACCTCCAACTCATTCCTTCCAACGCACCTGTCTTATACACGCTGACTCGGCATGTGCCAGTCGCCAATTGTTGATGACGTCAATCGCGTCAGCCTGCGCCCAGCCGATGTGCACAGAACGAATTTGCATGGGAATGGATCATCTTTTTCTGTAGCCAACACTTATCGCTCTTTTAATTTTCGTGCCCTGATGTGGACTGAAATGCCCCTCCGTACAATTTTCCATGTCATTTCTTCTGTTTTCAAGGTCTGAAGCTCAATTTTATGACATTCCATATTTTTCCTGGATTTTTGAGGACAAAAGGAATTTCCTCAGAATTCTAGGTATTTCCAAAAAGTATGAATCCTGTTTTCTTTAGCACAGGAGGGTAATTTTATTCGGAGGTTTTACTGTAACATATTGACATATCTTTGCATGTTTAGCATGAATCAAACATAATGTAACAAATGTTTTTAAAAGAATGTAAACACATACATATATGATGCAGTAATATAATCAAACCTTTCAGCATTAAGGTCAGAGATCATCTTATCTCGGGTTTCCACAATAACTACAAGATCCTTCAATTCTTCTTCCATTTCAATAGAGGTGTTTTTGAGAACAGAGCTTATCTAGCAAAAGTATAGCAAAGTGAAATGCAAATTAGAAGGAATAATAAAAAGACACTTAACTGATTTTATTTTAATCATTACCAACAGTAAGTTATGAGTAAAACTGAAAAATAAGGGTTTAATTTTTGGCAATAATGAATAAAAATCAAATAAATAATAAATATAGTTTTGTACTAAATGGAAGGTTATGTTTAGAATTCATGTAGTCATGCAATTATTTACCTTTTCATATCTAGTACATTCTTTTTGCTTTTGATTAAGTTCATTTCTCAAAGATTTCACTTCTTCTAGCAACTTCATAACAGTGTTTCCTTTTTCTTCACACTCTTTTGTCAAATTCTATTTATGTGATAATAGAGAAAATATGAATAATAACCATGTTTTAAATCAGTGGTGCTCAACCTAAAGCCTGTAAGCCATATGTGGCTTGCAAAGCTGACCCATGTAGCTCGTTATGTTCAATATTACAAATCGAAAAATAATATGTGGAACCTTCCAAGACAACACATCATATTCATTCCGCATTAAGAACAATTACTGCAAATTAAGAGCCAAATAGTCAGAAATTGGTTTTGAAAAAAAAAAAAAGGTGGAAATTTTATTATAAATGAAATAAAGATGCTGATGCAGTAACGATAGCATGAATTCTTATAGTTCGTAAATTTCTTTCCTTTCCATGTTATCCCATGTCATTAAAATACACTGCTCAAAACAGTTAAAAGATATTGAGGTTTTGGGTTGATTTTGAACCTGGAGAACTTTTTGGATGATTGATACATTATCAACAGGCGTTAGTAAACTATTTGAGACAAAAATTACATTTGTATGGCAGGAAAAAATACTTTTTTTTCAACTTTTGGGCACAAAAAGGAAAAAAACGCACTTTGTGCAAATGAGAAAAGCGATAAAAAATTGGGGTTTTCTTAAAAGAAAATTGCTTCTAATAGGGGGTTTGGTGACCCCGGACGGCCAGTAATGTAAAACACCTCTGAGGCATGGAATTAATGAGGCTATTAATGAGGGGCTGGGGTATTCTGCCCCACTCCTCCTGAAATGCTCATTCCGGTTCTTGGAGAGTTTGGGGAGGTGGTAGGCGTCCAAAAACTCGCTGCCTAGAATGTCCCAAACATGCTCTATTGGGTTCATATCTGAAGAACACGCTGGCTATTCCATTCGTATGAATCCATCAGCCAAAAGGAAATCATTCATCAAGTAAGAACGATGTGGTCTGCAATTTTCGTCCATTAACATGAAGTCACCTCCAATTGCTGTAGGGTAAGGGACTACAATAGGTGTGAGGATCTCATCCCTACTTTGACGACCAGTCAGAGTTCCACTCGGAATGACATGCAGCTAGGTGCACCCATCAATGGAGATGCCAGCATGCACCATCACACTACCACCACCAAATCCGACTCTTTCGGGCGCGAACGCTGGATTGTTTCTAGTGCCAAGCTCCCTCCAGATGAAAATACGTCTTAAATGGATAAAGACAAGAACGGACTCACCAGAGAAAAAATATTGCTCCATTCATTTCTTCTCCAATTCACATGCTCTGTTACCCACTCCCTGTATCACAACGGTGTCTCGCAGCTAATGTGGCACAGATCATTGGTCAACGAGCATACAGACTTACAGTGTGAAGACAATTTCGGACAGTTTGTGTCAAAATTGTGGTGCCAGTACCTGAGCGAAGGTGTTGTTGTAGTGGGGTGGCATTCATACTTCGGTGCCTCAGAGCCGTTAAAGCTAAATAATGGTCTTCATTGAGCGTTGTTGACCGTCTGCGACCTTGCCCTGTTCTTCGGCCAGCATTTCCAGTATCTAAAAACTGTTTCCATCTCGTAGAAATCATACTTTGCAAAACTTCAATAGTTTCTGCTGCCTTGACTTGGGGTTGGCTTCCCTCTATCCTGACAATCACTTTAGATGCTTCTGATTCCGTTAAATGAGTTCGTTGAGGCATCGCATTCATCAAAACAACGCACTCACTGAATGTTGATCATTATTTTCTCCTTTGTCTTACAATAAGTTAAGAGCGAAATCTCATTCTTCGCCACTGAAACATCGTCTTCGACGTCAAATTCAAAATTTGCATACTGCGATGCTTGAAATTAAGAAGACTTTGCATTTGTAACTCCCTTCTTCGATTCTATGCAAAAAAATATTTGCTAATACCTTTTTTTGTTTTGAGCAGTGTATTATCTAATACAGTAAAACCTGTGAAGTTGGCCATCCTTGTAAGTTGACCACCTGTCTAAGTTGAACACTTTTTTCAGGCACGGAATAAGCCCTTATCATATAAATCAACCTCTGTAAGTTGACCACTAAAGTAATGCACCACAAGTGGTCAACTTACACAGGTTTCACTGTAATGCTATTTTAAAAAATATATAAATAACATTTTAAGTTTAATATTCAGGCCCTTGAAATTTATCTTAATATGATGAGTGGCCTGCAGGAAAGGGGGGAGGGGGAGGTTGAGCACCACTGTTTTAAACCAAATATTTTATATAATAAATGCTAGAAGTTAAAACAATTCTTTGTAAATTAAAAACATAACTTTCAAATTTTTGATTTATGCACAGTAAAAGTACAGTACAAAACTAATACAATTCAGTAATATGCTCGATGCTGATTTAAAATTTAAGCAATACCAACTTTTATTTTGTAGTAGCTGCAGGAGTTGTCAATAATGAAATACTGTCCAGTTTTCTGCAATATTAATGTGGCAGAAAATTTATAATTCAAAACATTGTTAAGTGTTGTAGCTTGTCAAATATTATGAAGTATTATTATAAAGAACGCAATATAGAGCTAAACATATCAGGTTTTTAATTGTATGGTGAAAAAATTAATTTTTTGATGATTGAATTATTGGTGTTTTACAAAAGAGGCATTTGCAGATAATTGTGCAAAAGGAGCAGTTTTTTTTTTTAAGGTCTAAACGGTTGCAAAATAAAAACTGCTATAAAAATTTGAGGACAGTGTAAACAGAGGAGATGCACGTTATCTCTAACATACCTGTTTATCACGGCAAGTCAAAGTTGTCCACATATAAGGGCCCCGAGAACAGTAAACATACCTTATATAATTTTATATAGTCTGACTCATAAAAAAAAATGTCACAGCTACAATTCAATTATCTTCACATTTAAAATGAGGAAGAAATGATCTTACAAAAATAATCATATTTTGATAAGTATTTTATAAAATCCCGAAAAAGGTTCAAATCCACTGACCCGAGGGAGAAATACTGTACAAAATGTCCCAAGTGTAAAGTGTCAAAATTATTAATACACAAATCTATTTTTTCCTTCAATAGCCTCAAATTTTTCTTTGAAATGAAAATATATGCATATCTTTTCAACATTTTGAAAAGATAAAACTTACTGTATTTTGTTTAACTAATTCTTCATATTGACCTTGACTTTTAGCAAACTTCTCATTGATGCCTTTTGATGTCTAAATTCAGTAACAGAAAAATATAATTAACAGTTAAAGTATCATTAAAATATCAATTCAAGAATTTCATATTTTGAAAAAAATGTTTACATAAAATTAAAAGAGGGAATTGAAAAAACATAAAAAAACGTTATTTGGATGCAAAAGTCAACATTATTCACATTTCATACTCAACAAGTTAAACCACATCACTTCCTTTTACATCTATTGAATAAAAGTTTTTTAAGACTTCAAAAGAAAGGCATGTGTACTTATGCATGAGCGTTGGAAACAACACAACAGCTTTTTAGAAATTTTCCTACAGACATAAAGGGAAGAGAAATAGAAAAATTTTATCCTCAAATGCAGATACAGGCGATGTTTTTATTAGCGGCTATGATCCAAAATTGCATACAATTGTCATGAAACATCTGTATATATAAAGTTGCTTGTTCTGACTGACAATCAACGCACAGCAAACCTATTGAGGTTAGAAAGCTGAAACTTGGAACATAGGTCAATTTTGTAACGTAAGCGCGTGCTAAGAAAGGATTTTTTTTAATTTCGATTTTAAGGGAGTGAAACGGGATGGGGAATGTTCTGCACTCATATGCAAAATTCTCGAGAACAGGTTCAAGTTCAGGGTTGAACCAGGTATTAAAAAATTCGAAATTTTACGAGGGTTACGAATATTTCATCCTCATCCACGTAGGATGCTAATTAACAGAGATATTAATTAAAAACTCAATTTTATGTCCACTTGAACATATGTCTATGCCAAAAAATGGTTCGATTTTTTCGGTTTTTGTACCGTTGAAAAGCTTGTAAAAAATAATCATTTCGAAAATATCCGCAAGGACTAGAACCATGGACATCAAAAAATGACTACAAAAAAAGTTATAAGCGTTTGAAGTAAAAATTAATTTATTTCAAAAAGAAATTTCTTCCTCCATTTTTTGCGCGAGATTAATTTTAGCTTGTAGAAAAGCCAAACAATATTATTTGTTGCCATTTCTTGCTTGAGTATAGCAAAGTAAAATTTCTTGCAATTGGTTTTTAACGCATTGGGGCTTTGTCTGTAGCAGGGCATTTAAAATATATTCCCTTTTGATTAGGTTTTTGCAAGGCGATGTTTTCATGTACGATTTTAATGGATGCGTAGTCTTTAAAAAAATCCGACTCTTACTGGTTTTGTTTACGTTATTTTAAAGGGTGAATGATATATTTTCTTTTAATGGCAATACTGAGGAATATTTCTCTTATTTGAAAGGTGTCTTTTATGCTCTTAGACCCATTCTGATGAATATTTTCGAAACTATTCCAGACGAGGATTTTAAAGAGTCGTTGACTCTCTTTGAAAACTGTTACCTTTATTATATCGGAGACACGTTTTTTTCGTTATAGGTACTTTACGGCGGTAACTCTTGGCGATTGTTTTTGTGTAGCTTATTGTTAGTATGTTTGATTATACCTATACATAGAAACAATTTATTTGGCGAAACCATGCATTATTTTGTCACTGTGCATTTTTTTTTTGAACAAAACAACAAGGATTGAAACAAAACTAATAAAACGAAATGTAATTTTCGAAATAATTAAACCAATCCATTTAAAGTAAAAAGTCCGCCAAATGAAAAAGCCTAATAATTCGGCAAATAGACTTTAAATGATCCATTAGAATGTAAAATTATTTGCTAAATGATTAAGCGAGTTATAAATAAAAGCAAACATTCCATTAAAATGGAAATTAGAAAAGATGGAGCTGACATGACGACGATGTAAGCATATTTTTCAAATTTTCTTACATTTTACGGGGTACGGGATACAAGATTCCATTTCGTAGTAGATGTACTGTGTTTTTAAATTACGTTGTTTTTCTGCTGGGTAATTTTCATTTAAACATTTTTGTTAAAAACATTGGATCGCTAATCGGTCTGAGTTCCCTTCGTTCGCTATTTGAGTGGGTTACTGTCACGCGGTCGGTGGCGAGTTTGGTGATAAGCAATAGAATTACGGGATTTTTTTACAATTTAAAAGCTACTGTTAATGTAATTTTGATACATATCTGGAGAAATATTAAAATTGCAAATAATTGTTTTGAGCTATTTTAACGCTCTTTACGCATTTTAGTAAAATAGATTATTTTACATCAGAGGGGGAGGGGGATTCCTTTTAACCATGGAACTTTTTTCTTTGATCATGTTGCTAATCGATCGGAGTTTGCATCACTCGCTAATCGGTTGGGTTACGGCAGCAGGGTCACTTGGTGAGTTTGGCGATAAACATAGATTTGCGGAATTTCTTACTTTTGAAAGCTACTGTTAATGTAATTTGACGCCTTTTTCGTTTATATGGCAAAACTTTTTTAATTGCAAAAAAAAAATATCCACTTCACTTGCAAAAATCCTGGGTTCCGGTATTGCGGTCGTTTGGCGAGTTAGGCGATAACAATAGTTGGGAAATTATTTTAACTTTTAAAGTGACTGTAAATGTGATACAATGTTTTGGCGAATTGTTTTGAATTCCAAAGAAACAATTGTTTGTTTTTAACCGAATAAAATTAGACTTTTTCTCTTTTTTTTCTCACGACGATTTTCGAATGTCCCCTGGGAATTTTTTTTTGAGCAATCACGATTGCTTATTGTTTTCATTAGACCATCCTTGATGTCCGGTTCCCTTTTCAGAATGGACCAGGAGCGTCCACAGCACAGTCGTCCACCGGGGGACGGAGCGGCTCCACTAGTCCCTGCCTCCACTAGCAGCACTGTCCACCGGAATCCCCTCCTCCTAGAGGGTGGCGTCCATGTTCTGCATACATACACTCCTACATACAAACACATCTACACACAAACAAGTCCTTACACACATACACACACGCAATCGCCCAGGAGGAGAAGTAGGCTTGGGAGGACATGAGTCGTTTCTAGAAACAATAGCCTCCAATGAGTAGGGTCCTGTCGCAACTCGTGATTGCGAAAAACATAATTTGAATTCAAAATGTCAGAATTCAAATTATATATATATATATATAGGTAGTCATCAAAATAATGGAAACACCAGTGAATAAAAGTGACATTTCTTTTCTTTTTTTTGAGTGATCACGATTGCTTATTGCTTTCATTTGACTGTTTTGGTGTCCTATCATTTTATTTTCCCGCCAGCACCCTCCGCAGCATCACCGTCGACCGGCTCCTCACGATGCTGCTCCTATAGCGAAAGCCATCTCCAGATTGCATCCATATTCTACACACATTCATACATACACAACAACACACATGCACACACATACACCTACACACATACACATTCACACACCTACACATACACACACAACTACCCACACATTCATGCCTGCACACAGACACAAACACATATGCTTACATACAGATACATACCGCCTACACACAAACACACACGCCTACATAAACACACTCGTGATTGCGAAAAACAATTTGAATTCAAACTTCAAATTATTATTTTTTTCTTTTTGAGCAATCACGATTGCTTATTGCTCTCATTTGACTGTTTTGAATTCCTATCATTTTATTTTCCCACCAGCACCCTCTGCCAGCACCACCGTCGCATCGCCCGGCCTCCCGATGCTGCTCCTCTTGCGAAAACTGTCTCCGGCTGCATCCATATCCCACACACACACACACGTCTACACACACTCATGCTTGCGCACAGACACAAACACACTCCTACACACACTCATGCCTGCACACAGACACAAACACATGTCTACATACACACACGAACGCCTACAAACACACACGCGTACACACACTGCACTGCATACACAACACGCACACACATGCATACATACACACGCAGCAACACACATGTGCCTACAAAAAACACACATTCATACACGCGCACGCTCGTGATTGCGAAAAACATAATTTGAATTTAAGACGCCAAAAATTCAAATTAGTATAATGGGGTCGTTTCCAGATTTTTTTTCTTTTTTTGTTAGACAGGTGGGATAGCTAATCAATCGGAGTTTGCTTTGCTCACTAAGAGCTGGGTTACGGTAGCGTGGTCACTTGCCGAGTTTAGCAACAAACAATAGAGTTGTGGAATTATTTTACATTTGAAAGAAACAATTGATGTCTTTTTTGGTTCTTTGTTGAAATATTTCAAATTGCAGATAAAAAACGCTTCATTAGCTAAAGAACAGAGTTATGTTAGTGTGGAACCCTGGCTTGTTAAGCGATGAACTATACAGTTGGACGATTATTTTGAGTCTCAAAGCTTCTGTAAATCTTTTTAAATATTTTGGTGAATTGTTTTAAATTCCAAAAAGACTTTAAAATGTTTTATTGAAAAATAATTATTCTACAAAGGGAGGGGGGGGGGGGGCGTGGATTTTTTACTCAACGGAATTCCTTTAAATTCTTAGCACGGGCATCGCCGGGCGGGTACTGCTAGTGTATATATAAAACAAAAATACATTATAATAGAGCCTTAGAGTGAGCAAGAAAACACTTCAAATAATAACACCCACAGTTTGTCACAAGCCAATGCAAAAAAGGGTTTTACAGTTTTATTTTCTCAATACCAACAGTTTTAACATGATCCAATAGATTATTTGCTAAATATTGTCAATAGTGCCAAAATGGAACCAGATGGGAAAAATTATTTTCATTCGCCAAATTTATAACCAATCTAGCAATATACTATCAAATTGAAACAAAAACTAGGTACCAAAAGCTTTGTGCTATATCGCCAAGTGGTCCCCTAATTATAGCATCATTTAACCCGTTCGCACCCAGCGTCACGCGGACGCTACGCAACGATTCCTCTCCTATCAGCCCAGCGGCACGTATCCGCTACGCGCTCTGATCGACGCTGACGTCCCAGCGTCACATATACGCTTTCTCGAAATAGAACGATTGAATTGAACATTTAAACGATAATAGATGGCGCTAAATGGCTATAACTTTGATCATATTCGAGTCACATGGTATTTGACCTTCATGTACACGCTTTAGTTTCTTATTTGGACCTCTCAATGGGATAGATTTTTTTTTATGTAAACAACAGTGAATCACTGCTCTGCGCATACGATTTATGAGGTCTCAATTGCTCTTGTTTATATCTTTGCTTCTCTTTTTTTTTACGAGTAATTGAAAGAGATATACATCTAGCTGAATAAATTATGGGGGAGGGGAGGAAGGTTAAAATATTTTTGCGTATGTGTTCCAGACTTTTGGGATTCCCCGTTCGATGAGAGTACAGGAAGGATTTCAAGCGGCACTGAAGTTTATGATTATTTTTGAATCCTTTCTGATATTGTTCTTCTTTATTTATTCTTTTTTATTTGGAAACTGGAACATTGCAATAAAAATGGTTAGCGAAGTGAATGAAAGGGAATGTTTTCGAGAGAATTATGAAGCAATTTTGAGACTTGTTGCGTGGGAATTTAACTAGTTTAAATTCGTTGACCTAAGTTGTTTTAATTAAAATTACATAAGGAACATATTTTTTTGCTACATTTCTTTTTCTTTGATTGCACACTCACGATGTCGAACTCTAACTTTGTTTTTGTGCACATATTATTTAACTTCGTGCACATAGTTAAAGTTTTAGTATTCTACTTATTTCACTCCCTTCTAATAATGTAATAGTCTTTATATTAATAATTAGTAATCAGTAGTACATTGTTTAACACTAGAAAGACGGCGTTTTGTGTATACCTAGAAAGACGAGCAACGGTCACTTTGACCGCCACACTTAAAAGATTGGAAATTTCCTCCTTTCGGGATTTTTAACCATAGAAAAGATTTGTTTCATCATATCAGAGTTTAATTTAACAATTTAATCGTAATATAGTCTGCAAATAAGTCTCAGATAGCTTTTTTTATTTTATGTTCGATCAAGTGAAATACACATGCTTTACACAATTGGCATTAAGAAAGAGCAAATTTGTACAAAAGAGAGAAATTTTTTTAGCATGTAATAGCTAACAAGTAATATAATCAACCATGCATGTGTTTGGTTCAAAAAATATCTTAATATCGCAAGATACCGTACATTACTATCATTTACAGTATTTCGAAATACTTATGTTATCACATCGCCTGCATGTTAGCCATTAACATTTTTTTTTGGCAATTAGAACAAATGCTCGTAGTTTGATTTCCGCATAATTTAATTTCACACTACTTTAATCTTTTTCCTGTGGTAGATACTTATTTATATGCAGCAAAATTGACCAGTGGAGGTGACTTGGAGGAAATTGGAGAAATAGGAGTTCAGTTTTTGAAATTGTCCCCCTTTTTTTTCGGCGTCGGTCCCTTTTCCCTTTTTCTTTCACTACTTTTTATATTTTGAGCGTCAATTTTTATTAGCGAGGTTTTTTCTGATTCTAACTCAGAAGAACAATCCTTTTCTGCAAATCTTGGCTCCGAAAAATATTCGCAATAATCTCATGAAAGCAAACTATTCTCATCGCTAGGAATATATTTCTCTTCAGACAAGTCAGACTGTTCATTCTAACCATAATCTGTTTTAGATATAAATCTGCAACAGTTTCAGGAGTTAATTTTCCTATAAATTTTGCTTGTCAACGGTTCATCTCGACATCATGAAGATAATTATGTGACTGAGCACTTCATTATCACCGAAGAAAATAAACGTCAATGCTTCAAGCAAACCACATGTTTTGGTGCACAAAACAATTCCAGCAAACATTTTTGTAATTTACCTGTTTATATTTACTTCTTTTTAGACCCAAAGTAATTTCACGTGTCCAGTCACATGCTTTTCAAATTTACCTTTCTCAACTTTGCCCCTGTGCAGATAACAGAAAACTGAAACTATGCAACCAGCAGGTGTTTCGCATTTTCCTAACAGTTCAAAGAATTAAACCTCACCAGCAGGTACTACTCAAGCTCAAAAGAACATTACTCACCCTGACAACTAACAATAGTCCATAGTACACGCAACTGATAAGAGAAAAAAAGAAGAAAATGGGTGCATAAAGAAAGGTTCCCTTAAGCGGTCAAAATGACCGTAGTCAGTCTTTCTAGGTATAAACATTTATAGCGACTATAATAATAATCCTAAAGGGAAAAAATTACTGTTGTAAGATCATAATAAATAGTTAGGAAAAGTCAATAAAGGAAAAAGAATTTGAAAATTAAACGCAGCAAATATGAGCATTTGAAAATCGTTTGCGGTCAAAATGACCGCTTCCGTCTTTCTAGTGTTAAGCAAATTTAAAATTTCAAGTCATTATTTTGAAATGCCGATTTTATATGAATATTTTTGTTCAGTTAGGCTTAACTGCTGTAAATGCTTGGGCCGATGTCGGCGTTCCATTTCGTAACGTTCGGTCCCGTAGCTGCGCTTCGTTTTCCATGCGCTGGTCCTCAAGGGGTTAAATCTGCATTAAAATTAACACTGCTTTACCCCAAAACTCTTTGGAGCATCGTAATGTAACCAGAAGTGGAGATGCACAACTAGAATTCCCACTCAGAGCCTCGATGCAAATTTCAATCTTCTGCAGACTACCATTTTTGAGTTATGGGAGCTGTATACTGTTGTATACTGGGACCACGGATTGTATGTAATTTGGCAATCGGACAAGTTAAGACGATTCCATCTAAATGAATCTCACAAGGGAGAAGGAAAAATAGTAATGGGATTTTTTGATGCATGCTTTCTCATAATTTTACTTGGGCCTTGTTTATTTATTGCCTTTACTGAGGTGAAAATGAGTGGAAACAAAATGAGCTTCTATGGAAACAATAAAAAGAAAATAAAATGTTTTCATTTCGCTCGGAAATTTGGAAGCAAAATCGTGAGCTCAAAATTATGCTGTAAACAAAATAAATCAATTATTTTTTGACTGAGAGTATAGATAGAATATAGTTTTGATTATAGAATTATTACAATTGATAAATTGTAGTTTAAAAAAAATCCGAGTTCAAATAATTAAAAGGCAAACGCGCACATCTGTATCAGAAAAACTACTATCCCTGAAAGGTAATAGATGCTTCCATTTCCGCCTGTAAACCGGATATTAGCCTTTCCATATAATCAATGGTCAGACAGTAGGCACGTACGCACATACATACAGGGTTCATACCCTATTTGGATAAAAAAATTCCATGACTTTTTCATGACTTCAATAAAAATTTTCATGACCTCGTTACACGAAAAGAATAGCACTATTTAATCTCAAACTTAGTAATATTTGGAAATGAACATTAGCAAAACGTCTATATGAATGCCACAGCCTCATTGAAACACTTACTCGTAATGGAAAAAATATAAGTGCACACTTAAAAAACTAAACTATTCTTATTTGTCTTCATCATATAAATTTAAGTAAAGTAAAAATACAGTGAAGCAAATATGATGATGCTTTAATGTCTGATATTTTTAACAGGCAGAATGATATTGAATGGGACAAAGCTTGAATGAGTCATCACAAAGTTTCAATAAATTTGCTTCAATAGTTACCTTTAATCATCCACGTAACTTGACAGTATTTTGGTTCTTTAAAGTAAAGCCACATAGTTTAGTTCTTTATGTTTCTAAACCATGTCTTTTTTGAAAAAAAAAAAAAAAACATTCAGTAATGAATCAATCTTCTGATTCAAAAGTATATTTGTTTTGTTTACAAATTTGCATATTTTCAAATTCATATAAATTAATAGGTTCAGAAATTCCAGAACACGTTTAATTTCCGACGTTGAACGTAGCGGTGGGTCGCATAGATTAGTTTTGCGTGCCATATGTTGGGCAGTACTGTTTTAAAGCAGTAGAATTCCTCTTTTTCTGTGTTCTATCGCCTGACTTAAGGTCTTTATTTTCTAAAACATTCAACAAATTAAGATAAACTCTGATAAATTTAATAATAAAGTCCTTTTGAATGATTGAATCGAACTCGCATGCAATTGAATTGCTTTTTGAGTGGGTGTGGCAAAACAAAGAACGTGAAATTTTTTCTACTACAGAATATAAAACATAAGTGTTGAAAATAACAGAAAATTCAAAATAAGTGATGTCCAGGCAGTAAAATCACATCGCAAAAAATGGCAAGCGGCTGCAACAGAAGTGGATGCAATGAGATTTCAAAATTCAGATTTGATTTTTGGATTGTTGAATTTTCCACTTTTAATAGCTTTTATGTGCTATACTGTTAAATCACTCAAGATTTCTAATGCTCCTTTAGCTACTGTTCCTTTCTCTTTGTCCAGGACATTTTTCCATGACTTGAAATAAATTTCAATGACTTTCAATGAAAATTACAATTTTCCATGACTTTTCCAGGTCTGAAATTCTGTTATTTTCTTTCCATGATTTTCCAGGATTTCCATGACCCGTACGAACCCTGTACCTACATCAGAAAAAAACTGATAATAACTAACTTGGTCATAGGTACATATGCATGTGCAGACACGCTAGAGAAACTACATAACCTTCATTCTGGGGAGAGTAAAATGGAACTTTAGGCTGAAATTACAGGATTTTTTTTTTTTTTTTTGAAATACAATATTTCATTTACTATGTAAAAGGAAGTGAAAAAAAAATTTTTTTACTAAACTTAAATGTTTACAAACTACTAACTTCACAGGTATCCTGGATAACTTTCACCCTTTCTTCCAATATGGCTTTATTAATCTAAAATAAAAAAGTAAAATGACTAGCCATTAGTTACAGAACCCTAAGCTAGTTAGTAGAAGTACAGGTATATACTGACAGCCCAGTTATCACATGCAGGGCCTGCAGTTTTCCCCCTTGTTATGGACAGCAGTCAGCAATAGTGCATAACTGAGCAGGAGGCAGATGTCATCTCATTGAAGCAAAGAGTGCCAACAAGTACCAACATATTTTATTCAATTTTATGTTACTCACTATTCCAGACTGATGAGTCCATAACAAGGATGAAACTGCAGTCTCTAGACACGACAACGGACGTTGTCGGTATATTGTATGCAAAATGAATATTGTCAATCAAAAAGAGAAAAAAACAAAAACAAATAGAAGTAAAATTCTCTCCCATTAGTTTGATTCTTGACAATTTGATTATTTAAAGCAATTGCTCGGTCCCTTTACAAACAATTGTTGATGAAATATATTTGATTCATTTTAAAGCATTGGTAATTCAAAGTGATATTGAGACCATTTTCAGTTTCAAACATTTCTTGCAGTAAAACTGCTGTTTTTTTTTTTTTTTTGATAACACTGAAACATGTGCCTGCAAACAATTCCGCAATTTAATAAAACTAATATTTACTTTTTCTTTTCACTAATGTTAACTTTTATTCCCCAAACATAGTGTAATAAAGAGTATTTGCTTTACTTGCAGTACACATCACGATCAATTTCACTAATTGCTTTACAATTTTATGTACTTGACAAAAGCTTAAATTGATTTTATAGAAATAAGTTTGATGGTGCAAGATTATTCAAAGGTAATAACTGAATTATTAAAAGAAAAAAAAAACCTCAAATGTTTTTTCTTTCTTTTGGAGAAGCTCTGTTTTTTCAAGCACTTCTTGCTTTAGAGATTCCAATTGCTGCATTAACACATCTTCAGCTTTTGTTTTTTCCATAATTGTATCTTCCAGTTGCCTTATTTGTTCACGTAGATCTTTGTTTCGTTCTCGAAGGCTGGATACAAGAGCTTCAGCTTGTTGTTCTTTTCTTGTTGAAATCTTTAAATCAAGTTTGACTTCGGATAGAGCATTCTCTTTCTATTAAAAAAATATATATAGAACTATACATGGTAATTTTATTCAGTACATAAATGTCATGCATCTAAATAACTGTTTAAAGGTAAACTATTTCTAAAAATAATTTCTATAGTCACTATTAAACAGCAAATAATCAACAAAAATAAATTTAAAAAACTGAAAGACGACTATGGCAAAATACACTAAAAGGTAAGAAACAAGGTGGGTGCTTTTGATGTTGTCTTATTGAGTAAAACAAGTCATTTGATATGTTACTGTCTGACCATCGATTACATGGAAAGGTTAATATCCGGTTTATAGGCGGAAATGGACGCACCTATTAGTTTGCAGGGGTGGTAGTTTGTTCGTCATAGAGGTGCACTTTTGCCTATTTAGACGCAGTTTTGTACAAATGACAATTTGTTCACCAAATCATTTCTTAAATCTGAACTAAATTCGATCTATATTCTTACTTCAAAAATTAATTGATATATTTTTAACAATATAATTTTGTGCTTACCATTTTGATTCTACTTTTCCTGACAAAATGAAAACATTGTATTTTCTTTTTGTTGTTTCCATAGAAACTGTTTGTTTCCACTCTTTTTCAACTTAGAGAATAAAATAAATTAATTAGGCCACTAGTGACATTATAAAACACGTGAATCAAAATCCCATCGCTATTTTTCCTTCTCCCTGCTAGAATTATTTAAATGGAATCGTCTTAACTTGGCCAATTGCCAAATTACAAACAATCTGTGGTCAAACAGTAGATATTCCTATTTATATAGTTCTATTGAAAGGTTCTGTCACTATCACATTAATAACATTATAATTCAACTCAAATGCTGTAGCCGTGTGTTGTCAAGTACAGCTTTTTTCTTTAAACTGTATTAAACTTGGGAAAATGACTTTGCTTAGCTACGTAAAGAAAATCTATAAGCAGAAATGAGAATGCCCAATTCTTTAAAATTTCTCCTGAACACAACAAAACCAGTAGTAGAGCTTGCACATTTAATCCTCATAGTCCAAGAACCCTTAAGTGCCAAACCCACATCATAGTATAAAGGCCCTTTTTTTTGCGTAAGGATATCACAGCAGGTAAGAAAGGCTAGCTATTAATTAAACTGAGTCGCGCTGGCTTTGACAGGAAAGAGGTAGCAAAGCCGCATGAAATTGCTGCAAAAAGCAGAAATATCATAGATTCATTCCATGTCACGTGACCTGGTGGTCCCCATCCAACCATTTACGATTTCTAGGATATTCGATAAGTAGCAGACATGCCTTTGAAACTAACTTATGCAAATTTTCAGCTTCCAGGGCACAAATCATGAGGTTCTAAGATACCTCAAAAAGAAAAGAAAAAGTGGGCTCCAAAATGGCCTCCAATGGGGAAACCGTGCCAAACATGGCAATTTGGTTCAAAGCTGATCCGCTATTTTGGAGCCTTCTTTTTCTCGATCCTAGACCCTTAGGGTTTGTCTTGCAAACTGAAAATTTGTACACGTGAGTTTCAAAGGCATGTCTGCACCTGTATAAAATTTCGTTCAAATCAGAGATGGTCGGGTGGAGACAACAAGGTTACTTAACATGGAATGACTCAATTTTTGACGCAACTTTGCTACCCATTACCTGCCAAAGCCAGAGCAACTCAGCTTAAATAATGGCGAACCTTTCTTACCTGCTGTGATGTCCTTAAGCAGAAAAAATTTGTGCCTTTATACTATGAGGTAGGTCTGGCACCCATGGGCTCTTACTGTATCACTCAAGCATTTAATAAAAACTTTAACTTTTTGTTTACAAAATTTTCTCATCTTTAACTTAGATCATGAAAGTTCTATCACTTATTCAATAAGCCAAACAATCAACATTGGGAGCAAAACATATATAGCTAGCATAAAATAAATACTGTACATACCTCAAGCAAACACTTATTGAAGTCTTTATATGAACTTTCTTTACTTTCATAATCTTCTTTTAACTTTTTAAGCTCCTTTTCTAAAGTTCCAATTTTGAGTTTCAAATTTTCATTTTCTTGCTTCATACTGGGAGCAGAATGCCTTATAAGAGAAAAATTTGTCAAGAAAATTGAAAAAGTTCACAACATGCATGCATATATTGCTTTACAAATGTATGTAAAACATTACGTGTACAAGTTAAAGCTCCACTTCACAAACCGTTGAAACCACCAAAAGTGCTCACATAATCGAATAATGGTTTCAATAAAAGCCATTTTGGAATAGGTAAGTTGTTCATAAAATTGTAAGTATTCGTAAAAAAGAGCATCAGTTATTGTGGGAAGAGTGCTTTCCTCCTACCAGTACTCTAATTAACAATCAATTTAACCTGCACCATAAAAAAAAAATTGTCACTTTCAGAAAATAACATTTTTATGATTTTCAATTTTGCTAAAACATTTTTTCATAAAATGACAGATGCATCATGTATGAACAAAACTTTTATAGTGTCATAAACATGGGCTAATTTGGCCCAAATTTTGGAACTTTTTTCATCTTTTCTCAATAATTTGTAACTATTTATGTTTCCAAGCTGTAGAAACTTTTTTTACGCAAGTAGTTTGGGTTAATTTGGTCCTAAATAGTTTTCCGAATTTAAAAGCATTGTAGAACTAGAGTCGAAGAAAAACGTGCGTTCTTACAAAAAATTATTTATTTGAAAGAAAATACATTTTATAAGAAGTTTGTGAGTTGCACATATATTTGTTCCAAATAAATCTTTAAAAAATTTTACAATTTGACAGCACACCTAGTTGTTGTCTCGGAACTTGCCGACAAAGAACAATCGTTTTTCCATTAGTTTTAGAAGCTGAATAATTTTATTAACAGAACACCACTTGTAAAAGAAAAGATCCTAAATTTTTGGCTATTTCAAAAAACTTGCTGCTGCATTCTATGCTCTCAATATTAGCTCCTTCTCTCACATTAACCCTGGAAACCTACACCTATTTCATTCTACAACAACAAAATTCTGTGAACTTTCCAAAATGTTTAACAAAATGTATAAGCAGTAGATGCAACTGGGTCAATTTTTTCTAATCCTCTTACAACTTTCAGTGTCTCTTCTTCTTCCATAACAAAAGCCATGTAACTAAGCCCGTATGAATTGAGTCTGTATTCACGTCCCTTTATCCATTGCTGAGAATTCGAGGTTTTTTCGTGTGTTTTTCCTGTTTCGAGTTTTACTTTTAGCTTTTTGTTTCTTTTCCAAATCTATTTAACAGATTAGTTTGTATGTTAGGCCAAAGTAGGACGCAATTTTTATGTTAGGATATGTTTTTATTGTGAAATTTTAAAATAAAAACCTTAACAGAAATGAGAAGTACGACTATAATAATATATATAGTATTAAATAGGGCTCATAAATAGGTACTTAATGAATTCGTAGCTGATGTAGAACTGCTTCTACTTGTAAAAGTTTGAGAGGTTATAAAGACATATGTTGTGCCGCCGCACAACGCTTGTTGTTGTCTCCTTCTACCGTCTTCCCGCGTTTGTCACTTTGCCCGCCAGGGTTCACCTCCATCGCAACACATGGCCCGCAACCAGGGCCGATCCTAGGGTGTCGGCCACCCCTGTGCAAAGACCTAATGTGCCGCCCCTCAAGAATAATTTGCATATTTTGACTAATCTTTGGCGTCTATATAAATATTTCTTCAAATTTCTATATCAAGTTCTAATTTAAAAGGAGAAAAAAACAAGAATGATGAACTTATAAAAAGGCAGAAAAGTTTTATACAGTAGACCTTCGTTTTATGCGGGGGTTATGTTCCACGAAAATGCCACGTAAGTCGAAACCGCATATTAAGACCTAATACTAGTGTTAAAATAGGGGTTTGGTACCGTAGATGACAAAATACTTCATTCTAGTGATGACTAATTGTGTAATAAGTTTAATGTGTACTTATACAGACTTCTTTGCACAATGTGCAAAAAGAAAACATATATTAATTTCGTTTTCTGTTTATAAAGAGGAGCTGGCTATGATAGTCTTTTGGCAGTCATTAAGAACTTTTCTCTGTAATTCTTTGCAGAGCATTAACGCATCCATCCATGACCATTTGTGTCATTTCCATGATAGAATCTTCCTTCACTAACAAATCAGACAGATCATTTCTATTGTCTAGGAATGGCTCAAAATTTTCAATGTGAACGTTTTTGGTTGTGTGTCATCAATGTCGGTATCCTCGTTGGTTTTGACCGCCTTTGTCACTCCTAAAAGCTCTTCTTCCAGTGAGTTCTGAACGGTGTGAGTTTAATAACTTTACTTCTGGAAAGAGCTCTGGAACCAATCGCATAAAAATGTTTCCAGTGGCCCAAGCTCGATTATTAGCACGCCAAAATGCAGTTTATTACGTGTAATCTGTAATATTTAGGAGTTTGGATTTTGGAAGAGGGGAAAGTTTTATCTGTTTGAATTGCCGCATCCACGTAAAACCAAAATTCATCCGCGTAAAATAAAATAAAGGTATCAAATCTTAAACCGTGTATAATCGAAACCGCGTAAAACTAGGTTCTACTGTAGTAAGAAACTCCTTAGGTACAATTTATATCTTTGAAGAAAGTAATAGATACCAAATTTACTAGTCGTAAAAACGCATTTTATAGTCTGTCTTCGGGGACATCAGAGAAAGGACAGAGGAGGGGGAATCAGGGGAGGGGGGATTGCTCCCAGAAAATATTCGAAATTGGCATACGAAATATAGGTTTAGTAATCTTTGGTTGTGTTTGGTTGCAAGGAAAAAAGAGTCGGGTATATTCAAGGTGCATGGAGAAATTTTCGAAATTGACATAAAGTATTGCCATTTTAGGATTTTTTTCGAGACTTCAGGGGAAAAGTAATGTTGGAGTTCTCTTCTAAAATTCTTTCAAAATTGAAATCAATTCGAAGCTTTATTTGAGACCATAGCTTAGGAAAGACCGGCACTCTTCCCGAAAATTTTCCGAAACTGAAGTTTTAAAACAAGCAGTTTTGTGTTATCTTTGTTGACGTTACTAAAGGGAGGGAGATTCAACCATCTCCCATTGAAAGCTTTCGAAATTGAAGTTAAAACGAAAAATTCAGGCTGTCTTCGGTGACGGTAGGGAATCTGACGACTTTCCTCCGGTAATTTCTCGGCACTATTGTTTCAAAAACCCATTTTTGGCTATATTTGAAAACGATAGGGGAAACGTGAAAATATTCCGAACCAAAATATTTTTCGGAACTAAAATCCATTTTAGGCTATTTTTGGGAAGGATGACTTTTGGGGCCCCAAAGCGGATATTTCTAAAAGCGCAATTTTATGCTATCTTTGGTGACGTTAACAAAACTGGGAAGCTTCGGCGGATCTTTCGGATATTTTTCGGTATTAATATCTGAAAAACACAACTATAGACTTTTGTCCACCTCACTTTGACAATTGATGGGTATATGCCCTAGTGCCGGGAAAAGTTACATAAGCCAAGCAGTTCTCCTCCAGAGTTTTTTAGAAATTGAAGTCCCGAAATCGTATTTTAGGCATTGTTTGATAACGATGGGACAAAGAGAGGGCGGGGGTTCAATGTGCCCTCACGAATTGTTTTTTGAAACTGAAGTCAATTTCAAACTGAGGGGGTGAGATTAGGGGCCTCTCTAAGGACGATAATTGAGAATATCATTGATAGTAATGTTTGGGAATGCATTTCGGGGCCTTCCATCGCAAAAGTTTCGAAAAAGATATACGAAAAATGTCCTTAAGCAATTTCTGATGACATTAAGAAGGCTGTCCTCTGAAAACACATTTTGGATTTTAAAGTCAACACTTTAAGGCAATGTTTGATTAAGTTAAGTTGGAAGGGGTGAACCAGAGATTTAATTGGGTCGTTAAGATCGGTGGTTCAAACAGCAAAATTTTCCGAAATTAAAGTCCTAAAAACGCCATTTTAAGCCTTCTTTAGTCTCGTCAAAGAGGTTATTGCATCCTTATGGATCTTCGTTTTGGAGCTATGTTTAAATTTACTACCCGGGGCAGTTCGTTCGTGATTTTAATTCGACAAAAGAAAAAAAAAATGCTGTAAAGGGGGAAAATTACAAAATTTTAGTTTGTCCCTCATATATGTTTGACTCTCAAGGGAGAGGGGAGTCGCAATTTTTCACTCTCTCTCCACGCATCCATGATTGTTGAAAACAGAATTTGTTGTTTGAAATGCTTGAGAGAGTAGCTAATCAGTATAGCTTTTTTAAAATATAACATAAAATATGTTTTCATTGTTTAGGTCTATAAAAGCTTGGGGGTAAACATTAGTGGCCGTCCTGGGCCTGATTGCTCCTTTTAGAAGGCATCCTTTCATGCTTCAGGAGGAGTCCATTTCCCTCATCTACCTTTCCCTGTATCCATGCCTGATTACCAGTTCTGTCAAATTTTGCAACCAAATGAAGCATGTGAGTAAAGAGTAGGCATTAATGGACAATGAACCAACACAATGTTCCCTAACAATCTATTTTTCTTAAACTACGCTATGCTGACGGGAAATCAGCACTTACTTTGATAATTGAACATTTAAAATTCAGCACATTTATTTGACTTATTACGTTATCTTTTGAGAAATTCTTGAGGAATTTTGCTTGATTAAAATAACTATATGATGCGGCCTGCGGCCGCCCCTTACTTTGGCCGCCCTTGTGCGGTGCACACTCTGCACACCCGCTAGGATCGACCCTGCCCGCAACTCCACTTTCTTTCTTACTCTTCGCCGCACGCTTCGTGTGTTTCTGCTATGGTTTGGCAACATATCGTCCGTTCGATGTTGCTTCCGTGTGTTCAACTTTGCCATGGATTTCTAAGGTGTCGGCGTGTGGACGTCATGTAGCTGATTCCTATAACATCTTGATCAGTAACCGGGGTGGTGATTCCTGACGTGTATCAGACAGTAAGGGTGAGTCTGTCTATCTTTCAAAAGGTGCTCCATCCTTCATTCGTAGAGTCTGGGTTATTGTTTTAGGCGGTAGTATTTTTGTATCATGCCACTATATAATCACACGTCTTCAAACATGCCCCAGTGCGGTGTAGACATTCATCCTCAAAGGATATTGTTCGTTAATTATTGAATTAAAAAATAAATATGTATCTGGAACAAATTATATCTGATGTCATCATTATTCGAACATGCACCCTCCGCTCGACAACATATGTTAGCACAAGGAATGAGAACCACTAGTGTTGCTTCTTGAGCAGAGCAAAAGAACTGCTTCGTATACATTACTGTGTGCTTGTGATTGCTCTCTCGTGGGTTCTGTCAAAATATGTTTAAAAATTGCTTTCTGAAGGTTGACAGAGAATGTTGTATCTTTCTCTCAATTTGGCCCAAAAGGACCCTATAGGCCCAAGCCTATAATTTTTGAGACCAAAAATATTTAGAACAAGATGAAATCCATTATAAAAGTAAGAAAATATAATAAAATTACAAGGAAAAATGCTTTACGGCGATCTGAGGTCAGGAAGGGGGCGGGGCAAGATTTTAAGGGGTGAGAACGATTTATCATAATTTCTGACAAAACTATGAGTGCCATCGAAAAAAGTTAAAAAGCAAAGTTTTCCGTGATAAAAAGATCTAGAACTTTAACATAAACTCAAAATTTATGTGAAAAATTCAAAAAACTGATCTTTTGGTTTTTATTTTTATCTCCCACAAAAGACTTTGTTTTTCACAAAACTTGTTGTAGGCAGGTTTATCATTCTGGACAGTATCATTATACCCAGGTTTTACTGTACGAAGTGAGCAGGTAACTCTGTATAGGATCCTACATATTTTCTGGTTTTTCCCACAAAAAAACATACAAATAAGCAAGCATAATGCTTATCCATTTATCTAAACACATGGGTCATTCCGGTGAACATGGTACATTTCAGTTTTCAAAACTTTTTATTCAAAGTTATCTAATCCAACAAAAATTAATGTCAAATAATGGCAAAAGGGTTTAATTTATCTGAACTATAAAAATTAATTAGCTCAACTTGGTATTAATATACAATTTTCTCAGTTCTTTTATCAGAAACTAGTGGCACCCGCACGGCTTCGCCCGTAATAGAAAAATTAAAGGTCTTTTGGTTCGCTTGTATATTTACAAATAATGTATGGTGAATTTTCTCGCCAATTGACTTGTACCGACGTTACGGTTCCACGCTATGATAATTTCGTATCTCGCCAATTGGCTTGTGCCCATGTTACGGTTCCACGTTATGATAATTTCGTAATTTATGATAGTTTTTTTTTTCTTAAAATTGGAATAAAAAAAGAACCACATCGAATTTTCGAAAAATCGCTTCGAGGTGCACACCCCCATGCTACATACTAACTTTGTGCCAAATTTCATGAAAATCGGCCGAACGGTTTAAGCGCTATGCGCGTCACAGACATCCTACGGACATCCTACAGACATCCTACAGACATCCTACAGACATCCTACAGACATCCTCCGGACAGAGAGACTTACTGCTTTATTATTAGTAAAGATGAAAGATTTTGTTCACTCTGTTACACATTTAAAAACAACAACAAATTCAAAATTTTCAATTATTTTTTGATTTTTTTTTTTTTTTTTGTTTAATATAAACAAATGGAACATACTTTTCATACAAATGTTTAAACTGTCATCGTAAAAGGCACATTTAAGTTTTATTGCTAATTATCTTACTCAAAAATACAAAAATTAAAAAAATCATTTGCAAAAGTTAGATTATTATATGAAACAAACTTGAAAAAAGATTGAAGTTGGATTATTCTAGTTAGTAATTGTGTAGTTCTATGCAAATTAACCTTTAAATTAAATATTTAAAAAAATTACAATTAAATCAGTTAAAATATTCCTGTAACAGAGTGGACATACCTGTAACAGAGTGGACACTATTATTCAAGATAGAAGTAATCTATGTTTAAGCAGAAAAAATAGACAATGTTTCATTTTTTAAAATTTTGTATTTAATTCAATTTTTCTCTAAATTTGTTAAGCTACGCTTTTTGAAAAACATCAATAGCATATGAGACTTGTTTACTATTTCCATAAATATCATAAATATTGTCCACTCTGTTAGACAAGAAGTGTAACAGAGTGGACAAATAAGTAGTTAAAAAATTTTTTCTAAACCTAAACATAAAATAACAGTTAAAATAGTAATACTAAACCAAAAAGTAACTCTAAAATTACTACTTTATATGTAATTTAGATTTTATTTTTAAATTTTAATTCGTAAAATTAATGTAACATAGTGGACATTTTGTCACTCAAAATTACTATCAGAGACAAAGAATGAGTCTTTCCTTGCTTGTTGATTGTTGAATCCGCTAGGGTTAGCAAAACATGGAGTTTTAACCATCTGGTCATCTCAAAACTATTGCTAGTTTTTTTGTAAAAATATTTTTTTATTCTTTAATGAGTGTAACAGAGTGGACATTTCAGAATTTGTAAACTGTAGAGACAATTGTAAATTCCCTGCATTTTCATTGAAAAAATATTTTTCTAAAAAAAATTTATTGTTTAAATTGTTACAATAAAGGTGTTGCAATATTATTGGAATTTTTTTTTTTTTTGTTATTGCATCTAAGCAATTACTTAAATCACTTTTTAACTGTCAGTTTTAAAGCTGGGACATCAAGATTTTGCCTTTTTGACTAACATAATTTTTTTTAAAAAAATTCCTAAATCAAAATATTAAAAGCAAAAAATACCTCATGATACAAAATTGCATGAAGAATTAAGAAAAAAATATGATTAATTCATATTAATAATCAAATTTTCAATAAAAAATCCAAAAGTGCTGGACATGGAATGTACCATTTTCGTCGGAATGACCCACACACACATGTACACATTAATCACTATGATATTTTTATACCCGCACTAAAGATCGCCCCGAATGCAAAATCCTTGTTCTAAATTCCCGGCTCACTGAATACCAATTCTATGTTATGTATTATCGGCAGTGGCGCACACAGGAATTTTGCAAGGGGAGGGTCCAAGATCGAAAGCCTCATTCTCATATCATACCACAATACACCGTCAAACATATTGACTTGATTTTATCGTTTCTCGAGAACGAAAAACAGTAAAAAATAAACTATTGAATAAATAATTAGCTTTAATTAATGAACTATACTTAAATACATTACCAAAAAGCAAAATAATATACGCATTAACTTTTCTCATAATTAAAAAAAATGATCAGCAAAGCAAATTCATCGTTGCAGAAGCACCATATGATTAAAGAAGTTCATAAAATGTCACTTAATGTGATCTGTTATTACAAAATAAAAAACATGGTTATTACAGTGTATTCATTTATAATCACCATTCTGCTTGTTATAGGCAATTTGTTATAGGAAAGTTGTTCAATATTTTTTTAAAATCTTTTAACATGAGGATTTTATTTTTTCACTTATTAAACTGAAATTATTACCTTCTGTTTGAAATTATTTTAGGCACAAAATACATAGAATCATAATCAATCGGAGAAAAAAAGGAAGACCTATGGGAGGGGTCCGGACCCCCTGGACCCCTCCCTTGTGTGCGCCACTGATTATCGGACTATAGTCGGGTCTTAAATCCCTAATTGCTTATAAGGTCACTATTATTTTCCTTTCTTTGGATAATAATTTCAATGCCCCACAGATTCAACTCCAGGAATTTTCCCCGATACAGGATCTTATATCGAAGAAAAGTCAATTCTTTTACTAGAGTATTAAAAAAGGCAAATAAGTGAAGGAAAGTGAGGATAAAGACAGTGATACTATTAAAACGTGAAATGGTGACATAAGCAGCAGCATTAGAGCATAAATTTCATAACACTTTTTTCATGAGCCATGAGAACTAAAGAAAATTTTCAGAAAATACAAACTTAAAAAACAATGCACGAGGAATTTAAGAAAAATTGCAACAGTATTGCAATATGGATTCTTTTGGGTAGGGTAAGTTGTACATCAGTACTTATTTTGAGCAAATTTAAGTACAGCATGATTCCAAATTAATATATTTTTAATAATTTCATAATTTCTTATTGATTCCATTAGCTTTAACTGGTTCAGCTCAATTAAACAACTGGTATTTTTTAACTGGTATTTTTGATCGATATTTCAACGGATATATTTAAACATATTAAGTTCTACAAACAATACTAATACTTATATACACGTTTATTTAGTACAAATGTGTACAAATTGATTATAGCATCAACTTCACAAAGACTCGAGGAGCAACCTTATGTCAAAGTTCGATGAAACATTATGATATATGTATATATGAAAAAAGTGGCAAGGGTGTATGAGAAAACTCTAACTCTTTAAAAGGTACCTGTGATAAATTCTTTACTGTACTCTATGTTTTGAATCATGCTGAGGGAAATGATCATGAGGATATTATAAATATAAAAAGTAATACTCTAAGAAAATACTCGAAAATAACAGACAACAACACAACTGAGTGTGTCGCCATCCACACATATCTCTGGAGGTTTTTGCAGAATGTTTTCCCTAGTAACATCAGTGGTTCTTGGGTCACTACGATTAATATTGTGGAAGTTCGATACACCACAATACCATGATTCAAAAAACATTTGGGAACCCATGTCACACTGCATTATTAAGAAATTTTACTCACTGTCCTTGCTTATCTGTAATATCTTGAAGCACTTTTTGTTCCCAAAACTGCTGAGACTTCCTGATTTCAAACACTGGAATTTCTGGCGATGTCTGAAAAAAAAAAACAGCTACAATTTTTAAAATTCTCTAGACATACATATTTCAAACACAAAAATAATTTTGTAGCAAGATTTATCAAATCCACACAGCTAATTTCTAGAAAATACAAAAATAATGCTTGACAGCTTAGATTGATTGACAAGTTATCTAGGGCTCAAAACATAATGATCAAAAGAAATGCACAAAGAAGTTCAAATTGTGATCAAAAATTTAAGCTTTTGAATATATATAAATTTTTTTTTGGATCTTCAAATGAGAAGTAATGCTTTTTTTTAAGGATGTTTTCAGACTTGGTTTTGACATGTCACACATTTAATACGTTGATGTCTCCTGGTGATCTATCATTAATATATTCAAAACCAAAATAGTTGATGTGACATTGCTCTAAAAGAAAAAATAACACGGTTTAATCAAGCTTTCTAACAACATGTGAGAACTGTAAGGAAAAAAACTGGTAATGGAACTGAACGTCAAAACAAATAATAATTCATCCTCAAGACTAATTTAAAATGACACAGTATGATGCTTAAAAATTAAAGGGACAATATCTGCAAGCTTAACTAGATTAAAGAGGATCTATCATCTTAGAGTCAGGTGAATAGTCTCAAAAGAAATCTATTCACAACACTTGACTGTCACACCAGAAACAATCTCGTTGTGTCTGAAGATGGTCATATTTTTTACATTTTGCACAGAAGTAAGTCAACACTTACATTTTTCTGATTCTCTTGTAAACAACTCTCAATGCAGTATTTATTTTTCAACATGGCGATTTCTTCGGTTAGAAGATTAAGCTGATTATTTTGTCTTTGTTTGTCAGTATTAAGAGTAGTAATGTTTCCATCAGCTTCCTAAAATAAAAATAAAAATCATATTTGTGCTTGACCATTGTACACAATATAACCATGAGCAGTGGTGGATACATCAGGGGAGGGGAGGCCACATGATTCCCTGTTGTAATTTGACTCAAGACAAAATTACTTCTACTTAAGCAAAAAATTTGAACCAAATTTTCAGTGTTGATCAATCTATTTCAGCGGTTCCCAACCCTTTTCACGTCGCGACCCCTATGTGTCCCCCATAGAAATATTATGTATAAAGTCATAGAAATAAGTAAGTCATAGCAATCTTAGATAGTCTTACAGTCTTCAACTTTCATTGAAGTGAATGAAGGCATTTTCTTTTAAAAAGGTCCTTGCGAGGTCAAAAAATCGGGAGGGTGGTGTTTGGAAGACACTCATTTTTTTTCAAACGTATATCTCGCAAGGGAGAGAGAGTTCAGATTTTTGCTTGGAAGAAAATTGCGTTATACTGGGTGTTCCATTTCAACCTGCAAGGCCTTTATTTTCCCAACCGTTAGTCTCAGATGTATACTTCTAATTGCAAAAATATTCAAAATCAGATGTTGTTCATTAATCACACAGATTAATTAATAAAGTTGTATTTATTTAAATAATAAAGTAAGAGCTGAACAACAACAAATTTAATAGATAATTTCAATAGAGGGCGCTAGTGTTGCTGGGGAGATATTTTGCTGCTCCTGAGATAAGTGATTTTTTACTGCAATTGTTTATTTTACTGCTTTAATTTCAGTATTTTTATTGTATTTTATCATATAATTAAGTATTTTTGTGCTTTTAAGTCTTATTTTTGATTTATACAAATACAAATGTGACGACCAGCAACAGGCTCTGGGCCCAGCTAGACTGGTCCTAGTCAATTTACCCAGTGAAGATCAATGGCCCTCTTAAAACTATCTACTCCCTTGCTCATTACCACCTCTTCCGGTAAACTGTTCCAAGGTTCCACTACCCTGCTATAATAATAATTTTTCCTAATATCCATGTTAGTCTGAGATTTAAATAGCTTAAAACAATGACCCCTTGTCCTGTTTTCAGTGCTAAACTTCAGCCCCGTAACATCTTTCATTTTAATAAATTTAAACAACTGAATCATGTCCCCTCGGTCTCTTCTTTGCACAAGACTGTACATTTTTAACCTTCTAAGCCTGGAATCATAGTCTAAGTGAGAAAATCCATTTATTAGCCTTGTAGCTCGCCTTAGAACCCTTTCCAATTCATTAATGTCTTTCTTAAGATAAGGAGACCAAAACTGAACAGCATACTCCAAATGAGGTCTTACCAAACTTCTATATAAGGGCAGAAGAACTTCTTTAGATTTGTTTGAAATAAATCTATTGATAAACCGAAGCATCTTATTGGCCTTGTTGCTAGCAATGCTGCTCTGTTGGCTAAACTTTAAATCCTGACTTATTAAGACCCCCAGATCAGTAACTTTGTCTGCCTGACTAATGACTGAACCTTACAAATAATAACTTGTACACTTATTTCTGTGCCTTAAATGTAGCACTTGCAATTTCCCAACATTAACAGCCATACCCCATTTATCAGCCCACTCCGTAATATGATCTAGATCCTATTGCAGCTGTTTTGCTTGTTCTTCATTATCTATAGTCCCCATAACTTTGACATCATCAGCAAAACAATTCACGCTCCCAGAAATATTTTTATAAATATCGTTCATAAATACAATGAACAAAACAGGCCCTAACACTGATCATTGAGGAACCCCACTTAAAACCTCACTCCAATTAGAGTAATTTCCCCTTACAACTACCCTTTGTTTCCTTCCGGTCAGCCAGTTTTTTACCCAAATGAAAGTTTTCCCTCCTATTCCTGTATCAGCTAATTTGCTAAGTAGAGCAACATGCGGTACCTTATCAAAAGCTTTTTGAAAATCAATGTAAACAACATCGACAGGCTTCTTATTGTCCAAAGCCTGGACAATACTTGCTTTCTTAAAGTGTTTTTCTATTCTTTGTAGTTAAGCCTAAATGTGCTGATTTCTTGTTGTTAAGCCTGAGTACTCTGTTAAGTGTGTAACTTGTTTATTTTAATTTACTGTTTGTCTTAGGATTTAGTAATTTTCAATAATAGTACCTTTTACTTCCAATGCTTTCTAATTCTAATAATTAGTTTTATTTCTTCAATTTTGCATTTTTGTATTGACTTTTTAAGTGTATCATTTTGAGCTAGAATGGGGGTTATATGCATTTTGAAGGAGGTTAAGAGTGGTAAAGGGGACAAGTGGAATTCTTGTGACTTATGTTAGATGTTTTGCTTGTTTAAGGGGAAGGATGAGTCTAAGACGGATTTCTTTTGCACTAAGTGTGTTGAACTCTCAGAAATCAGAGTTAGGATGCTTACTTTGGAGGGTGAGTTAGCATTAGGCTGTAGGAGTGTAGATGAGATAAACACTCCAGAGGGAAAGGGGGAAGTTAGTAAAAAGGAGGTGGGCATTAGCTGTGTGTTAGTGGCAATATTCCAGAGGTAAAAGAGATAGTTAGTAAAAAGGAGGTGGGCATTAGCTGTGTGTTAGATAGTGGGAATATTCCAGAGGTAAAGGGGAAAGTTATTGCTGAGGCGACAGACTGGGAAACAAAGGGTATAATTTCGGGAGATTCAATGGTGCGTGAGGTGGGAAACTCAATAGGCAGAGTTAGACATAAAGTGGCTAGATGTTGTTTGTCAGGGGCTCGGGTGAGAGATGTAAATAGGGTTGCTGAAAAGAAGGGGATATTTAATAAAGAGGATGTAGTTACTTTGTGGGTGGGAACTAACGATGTAGGCCATAGTAATAACGATGAGTTTACAAAGGAATGGGATTCTCTGTTGGACAAAGCAACCAACTGTTCGGCAAATGTCCAAGTGGTTGGTTTGCCTCCCAGATATGGAGTGCATAGGAGTTGGTTAAACCAACGGGCTAGGTGTATGAACCTGGTACTCAAAGAAATTTGCGTAAAGAGTAGAATCAGGTTTATTGATCAGGGTGGCGACAGGAACTGTGAAAAAAAGTTCCCTGACTTTTCCCTGATTTCCCTGACATTAAGTTCAAATTTCCCTGATTCACGTTACCAATGACATAATAGTTTTCTTTCTTTGCTCTACTTGAAATCCATTGTATGTTTGAATAAATTGCAGTATTTTAAACGTTTTAAGTTGTGTAATTTGTTGAACTAAAGATATATTTTAAAAAGATGCTACTTTTTTAATAAAATGGTTTTTAAAAAAAACCCTATCAAGTCAATTTTTTTTTGGGAAAAAACCCCCTACAAAACAGTATATTAAATTTTTCTACAATGGAAAGATTATAAAAAATTTAAAAAAAAATACTTTACTTCCAGGAACCATTAGAATTAGCATTAGAATTTTAAGAAACTATTAAAAATACTCTTAAAAAGGTATGTGTATTTATGATAGAACTAAAAAGTAATTGAAATTATTTTGAACTAAGTTTTCAAACAGTATAATAATTGTTGCAAGTATAAGAAGTAATAGTGAAAGAATAGAAGTAATGTAGTTATTCTTATATAACTAATTGACACATTTATGCAAAACAGATGAAACCATTTGACATCCATTCATAGGGAGCTTTTCTCTAATCAAGAACATAGGTTTTAATGAATGAATACAGCATTTTAACAATAAAAAAAATAAAGATATTTACTTAGGTATATAAGTTAACTCTGTTTCAAATGATTTCAGTATGTAACGGAAAAAAATCTTAGATTGCTTTTGCAACAAACAACTTTGAAATGCAAGAAAAAAAAAGCAATTAGTTAATTTCAAAATATATAAAAGAAGAATACAACTTGATTATAAAATTGAAGAAAAGAAAACCTTTATAATCTGCTGTGACAACAAATAGTGTGACGGCAAAAAACAAAGTTTTTTTAAATTGAAAGTTCAATTTTAGCAATTAAATTAAAAACGCGAAGAAGTAATAACTTTTAAGCTTTTATAGTATTAATTCAAAAACCAAAGATTTCTTCTTGAAATCGTGATTACAGTGCGCTAATTACTTCGAGACAATGGAATAAAAGCAAAGGAGCTAAGGCATTAATGAAGGCTTCCTCTTTGCCTGTATAGTTGTTTATTTTACGTAGCATTGAAAGCGTAAAAGAAAAATTCAAGCTAGGTAAAATAAACAACCTAACAGACACAGAAGCAATCTTCAAAAGTTTATCCTGTGGTTAATAAGTAAGATTCAATACTTTGACGCTGAGGGAAAAAGATGCACAAATATGCGGCAGCGTATAATCGCACCTCAGTAATTTTACTTTTTTTTTGAAGAGATAATTGGCAGAAAATGCGTAGGGAATTAAAGTACTTAATTTTTTAAAGCAAAAAAAATTTTTTTTCTTCATAAAATCAATTTTCCCTGATTTTTTGTTATTTTTTCAAAATTCCCTGATATTTCCCTGACTTTTCCCTGATTAATAAAGTTCCCTGACTTTTCCCTGATCTCCCTGATCTGTCGCCACCCTGTTGATGTGTGGAGTAAATCTAAACGCGATTGGATTGCTAGGGATGGCCTGCATCTGAGCTCTACAGGGGTCAAAATGGTTAGTGGTTTGGTTTTAGAGGATTCAGAATCAAAAAACTAAGTTGGAATGGGGGGCATGGTTTAAGGAGCAGAATTCGAAAGGGTACTAACTATTGGGATTTAAGTAGAAACGGAAATAGGGTGGCTAATAAGAGAAATGATTTTAACAGTTGGGATTCAAATAATCGCGCAGCATTAAATGAAAGTAAGATGGGCTTACTTAAGGTTTTTTATACAAATGCTCGTAGTATTAGGAACAAGATGGAAGAATTGAAAAGCATAATAGACGAGAGGTTGGATATTATTGGAGTTACCGAGACATGGGCTACCGAAAATGATGATGATTTATTATCTATTGCTGGGTATAATTTGTTTAGGCAAGATGGAGCAGGTAAAAGAGGTGGTGGGGTTTTATTTTACGTCAGAGACACTTTTACTTGCAATGAATTGGTAATTAATGATAAACCTAATGAGATTGATATGATTTGGCTGGAGTTGATGAGCAAATAAGGGCAAAAAACTACGTTTAGGGAACATTTATAGGCCACCCAACCTAAGCGAGGGTCAAAATCAACAGATGTTTAGTATTATTAGTGACATTTCAAGCTAAGGGTCAGTCATCATAATGGGAGATTTTAATTTTCCAGGAATTGATTGGAATAATTTTTGCCATAGTAATAGCAGAGAAGAGGAATTTTTGAAAGTAATTGGTGATTGCTTCTTAGATCAAATTGTGACTCAGGGTACTCGACAAGACAGGATTTTGGATCTAGTTTTCTGCGACGTGGAAGGTTCTGTTCTAGGGTTATTTGTAGGGGAACACATTGGAGATAGTGACCACAACAGTATTAGGGTTGGGATTAAATTTGATATGCACATAGTAGAGAATTTCAGGTTTGTGCCCAATTTCAGAAATACTGATTTTGTGGCACTCGGGCAAAGTTTGAAAGCAGTTTTTTCTTCCGGATTGGACAATAGCGATGTGAATCTTCAGTGGGCAGAGTTTAAGGAAAATCTAGCAAAAACGGTTGCGGATCATGCTTCCTTTAGGAGAAAGGGTGTCAACACTAAAATTTGGCCGATGTGGTTCTCCAGGGAAACTAAAGACGCTCTAAATTACAAGCAAGCCGCTTTTCACAGGTTTAAAGAAACTGGTCACAGTGTAGATAGGCTCCAATATTGTAAGGCAAGGCATAAATTTAAGTATTTGGTACGGATTCAGAAAAGAGAGTTGGAGCAAAGACTGGCAGATAACATGAACAGGAATCCCAAGAGGTTTTTTGCATACGCTAATTCGGGGAGAGTTCGAAATAGTCATATAGGGCCACTGGTTGATGAGCACGGAATTTTAATTCAGGACGATAGTGATATTGCTAATGTTCTTAATAACTTTTTTTCCAGTGTTTTTAAAGATAACTGTATCTCAACAGTTGACATCAATAAGACACAAGCTAAAGTACAGCTTGAGGACTTTGTATTTTCCAGGGATGATGTTTTACTTCATTTGAAAAAAATTAAAGAGACCAAGGCTCCAGGAACAGATAATATTTATCCAAAAATTTTAGTTGAATGTGCAGAGGAATTAGCAGATGTAATTGCAAATATTTTCAATGCGTCTTATAACTCGGGGACAGTGCCAGAGGACTGGAAGCTGGCTAACATTACACCGCTCTTCAAGAAAGGGTCTAAAGGGAGTGCGAGAAATTATAGACCTGTCAGTCTAACTTCAGTGGTTTGCAAAATTTTTGAAACATTGATAAAACTTAAGATAGTAAATTTTTTAGAGACTAATAATCTATTGAATAGTTTTCAGTACGGTTTCAGGAAAGGTAAATCTTAAGCAGCTAATTTATTACATTTCTATGACAAAGTTACCATGGCTTTGGACAATAAGAAGCCTGTAGATGTTGTTTACATTGATTTTCAAAAAGCTTTCGATAAGGTACCGCATGTTGCTCTACTTAGCAAATTAGCTGATACAGGAATAGGAGGGAAAACTTTCATTTGGGTAAAAAACTGGCTGACTGGAAGGAAACAAAGGGTAGTTGTAAGGGGAAATGATTCTAATTGGAGTGAGGTTTTAAGCGGGGTTCCTCAAGGATCAGTGTTAGGGCCTGTTTTATTCATTGTATTTATGAACGATATTTATAAAAATATTTCTGGGAACATGAATTGTTTTGCTGATGATGTCAAAGTTATGGGGAGTGTAGAAAATGAAGAACAAGCAAATCAGCTGCAAGAGGATCTAGATCATATTACGGAGTGGGCTGATAAATGGGGTATGGCTGTTAATGTTGGGAAATGTCAAGTGCTACATTTAGGGCATGGAAATAAGTGTACAAGTTATTATTTGCAAGGTTCAGTAATTAGTCAGGCGGAAAAAGCTACTGATCTAGGCGTCTTAATAAGTCAGGATTTAAAGTTCAGCCAACAGTGTAGCATAGCTAGCAACAAAGCCAATAAGATGCTTCGGTTTATCAATAGATCTATTTCAAACAAATCTAAAGAAGTTCTTCTGCCCTTATATAGAAGTTTGGTAAGACCTCATTTGGAGTATGCTGTTCAGTTTTGGTCTCCTTATCTTAAGAAAGATATTAATGCAGGGTGGCGACAGGAACTGTGAAAAAAAGTTCCCTGACTTTTCCCTGATTTCCCTGATTAAGTTCTCCAAATTTCCCTGATTCACGTTACCAATGACATCATAGTTTTCTTTCTTTGCTCTACTTGAAATCCATTGTATGTTTGAATAAATTGCAGTATTTTAAACGTTTTAAGTTGTGTAACTTGTTGAACTAAAGATATATTTTTAAAAGATGCTACTTTTTTAATAAAATGGTTTTTAAAAAAAACCCTATCAAGTCAATTTTTTTTGGGGAAAAACCCCCTACAAAACAGTATATTAAATTTTTCTACAATGGAATGATTATAAAAAATTTAAAAAAAAAATACTTTACTTCCAGGAACCACTTAGCATTAGAATTTTAAGAAACTATTAAAAATACTCTTAAAAAGGTATGTGTATTTATGATAGAACTAAAAAGTAATTGAAATTATTTTGAACTAAGTTTTCAAACAGTATAATAATTGTTGCAAGTATAAGAAGTAATAGTGAAAGAATAGAAGTAATGTAGTTATTCTTATATAACTAATTGACACATTTATGCAAAACAGATGAAACCATTTGACATCCATTCATAGGGAGCTTTTCTCTAATCAAGAACATAGGTTTTAATGAATGAATACAGCATTTTAACAATAAAAAAAATAAAGATATTTACTTAGGTATATAAGTTAACTCTGTTTCAAATGATTTCAGTATGTAACGAAAAAAAATCTTAGATTGCTTTTGCAACAAACAACTTTGAAATGCAAGAAAAAAAAAGCAATTAGTTAATTTCAAAATATATAAAAGAAGAATAGAACTTGATTATAAAATTGAAGAAAAGAAAACCTTTATAATCTGCTGTGACAACAAATAGTGTGACGGCAAAAAACAAAGTTTTTTTAAATTGAAAGTTCAATTTTAGCAATTAAATTAAAAACGCGAAGAAGTAATAACTTTTAAGCTTTTATAGTATTAATTCAAAAACCAAAGATTTCTTCTTGAAATCGTGATTACAGTGCGCTAATTACTTCGAGACAATGGAATAAAAGCAAAGGAGCTAAGGCATTAATGAAGGCTTCCTCTTTGCCTGTATGTTTGTTTATTTTACGTAGCATTGAAAGCGTAAAAGAAAAATTCAAGCTAGGTAAAATAAACAACCTAACAGACACAGAAGCAATCTTCGAAAGTTTATCCTGTGGTTAATAAGTAAGATTCAATACTTTGACGTTGAGGGAAAAAGATGCACAAATATGCGGCAGCGTATAATCGCACCTCAGTAATTTTACTTTTTTTTTGAAGAGATAATTGGCAGAAAATGCGTAGGGAATTAAAGTACTTAATTTTTTAAAGCAAAAAAAATTTTTTTTCTTCATAAAATCAATTTTCCCTGATTTTTTGTTATTTTTTCAAAATTCCCTGATATTTCCCTGATTAATAAAGTTCCCTGAGTTTTCCCTGATCTCCCTGATTTCCCTGATCTGTCGCCACCCTGTAATGTATTGGAAAAGGTTCAAAGGCGGGCTACAAGGCTAATAAACGGACTTTCTCATTTAGACTATGATTCCAGGCTTAGAAGGCTAAAAATGTACAGTCTTGAGCAAAGAAGAGACCGAGGGGACTGATTCAGTTGCTTAAATTTATTAAAATGAAAGATGTTACGGGGCTGAAGTTTAGCACTGAAAACAGGACAAGGGGTCATTGTTTTAAGCTATTTAAATCTCAGGCTAACACGGATATTAGGAAAAATTATTATTATAGCAGGGTAGTGGAACCTTGGAACAGCTTACCGGAAGAGGTGGTAATGAGCACGGGAGTCGATAAATTTAAGAGGGCCATTGATCTTCACTGGAGATTGTAAATTGACTAGGACCAATCTAACTGGGCCCAGAGCCTGTTGCTGGTCGTCACTTTTGTATTTGTATTAACTCGTACACACAGTACCACTAAAATCTTGCGAACACTACGTAGTTACCATCGTCATCACCGAAACAGATGAAAGAAATTAAAGCGCATTAAATAAATAAACAAGGCTTAACTAAAAACAAGAAAGAATTAAACAATACTTAACTTTCCTTTCAATTCCTACTTGTCAAAAAAAAATAATAATAATAATAAGCAAAACTGAAAACTAATTAAAGTAATAATAAACAAAACAATTGTCAACAATTGTAAACAAAACAATGTCAAACAAAAATATAGCACTTTAAAACTTAGCAACACAGTTTATCAAAGTTCTAAGTTTTTCCAACTCATCCTTTGGCAGTGCTTTTGTAAAAATGTCCGTCAATTGTTCATTACTATTGACATATTCAATGTCTACGGTTTTACTCTTGTACTTCTCACGAATAAAGTGGTACCTCACATCGATATGTTTGGTGCATCGACACTGGATTTTTGATCAACTTGATCCCACTCTGGTTGTCAATGTGTAAGCTAACATTTCTTCCACAGAATGCCTGCTCATCTATGTCACTTAGTAGCTGGCGAAGCCATATCACTTCTTTGACAGCTGTAGATGCTGCAATGTATTCTTCTTCTGCTGTTGAGGTGGACACAGATGTTTGCCTACTAGTGCACCATGTAATTGCACCAGTTGACAACATGAAAACATATCCTGTGGTTGATTTTCTGGTATCTAAGTCACCAGCAAAATCTGCATTAGAGTAAGCAACAAGGTTGGGACTTTCCGATTCCGACTTGTATAGGATGCCATACTGCTGAGTTCCCTTTATTCTTTTTACAGCATTCCAATGTACTTGATTGTGTTTGTTTTGAAACCTACCAAAAAGGTTTGTTGCACACGTAATATCAGAATATGTAGCGGCGGGAAGAAACATTAATGATCCAACGGCTTCACGATATGGTACACACGCTTCTCTAATAGCATATCAGGTTCAGATGACAGAATAATGTTAGGATCAGCCGGAACTTTTACTGGGTTGGAGTCCTCAAGGTTGAACCCGTTTAAGATTTTCTTTATGTAGGCAGGAGAATGGATAAAAATTGAACCATCTTTTGAACCATCTTTGTTTTGGTCAATTTCAATTCCAACAAAATAACTGGTTTTACAAATTGTAACTTCAAAGTTCAAGTTCATGTTTTCAATTATTTCATTTAGTATACTTTCATCTTCACCAAAGAAGAACATCATCCAAGTAGAGAACAAGGAAAGCTTTCTTGTATTTGAACATGCCATGGAATAAACAAGTACAAAATCATGCTGAGCAAACTTGATTCCCTTGTACATTGAAACGTCACATTTACTAGCTGCTGTTGGCCATTTAAGGTAGACCAACAGATGTGGAATGGTAAGTTCGGGAGAAATGAAGCAATGGAAACTGAATTTCAATTTAAATAACAATTTATTCAAAACATGTGTAAAATGTAAATAGGCAAAAACAATCAAACATTTATAAAAAAGCACATCCCCTATTGACAATTCAAATATATTAATACCCCCCCCCCCCCCCCCAACAAACAAATATCACAAGATTCAATTACTGATAAACCATGAACAGTTCTAAAACGTTCCTAATATTTTTAAAAATGTACCCTACGCCATGCCACAAGGATGGTAGCAGTCCAGAAAACTATTTAAATAATCATACCACTGGAAGTCCATACTTTAAACTTGGCACATATAACAACGAAGGCAACCTCCATCTGTCGGATGCTCAGACGAGTTGAAAATGTCCACTCCTGGGCAGCAGACCAAATTCCATGGTCAATCAATCCTAGGCACACCCATGCCACAGAAACAGCAGCACAGGAAATTATTTGCCCAGCTTCAAGCAAAACAGGAACCTTCCACTAGCAGAGGCAGCCTCACCATATAGTGGATTCAATCCAGTCCGACTGGCTCCGAAATCTAATATATGCCAGACGAACCTTCCGGCCCTGTTAGGCCTAATACTAAAAAAAATATTAATTCTTCAAATTTATATTCCTTAAAAAAAACTCCTTCGTTACTTGTAGGGTACTGTTTTAGAACATCCTGCACTGTTAGCAGGCTACCGAATCTTGTTACTACATATCTGAAAACCTCCACGTCCTCTGCGTGGATAAATCAATCTATTTGAGCACACATGCTCAAATCAAAACACACCGTCTGCAAAACGGAAGCAAATCATAAGAGATCAATTGATTGACTGACTTTCTATTTAAACCATCTCTGTTATCCTGATGCAATGACATGACGTCATCATAATTTGCATCTGTTGCATCTCAAAGCAACTCAACACAGTTACTATTTTAACTGTTGCTATTTTAAATTATCTTCTTCACTGCTTTCAGCAGAAAGATCCTCAACTCTTGAGGCCTGACGTCACGTCCGCCGATGGGCGAAACACGTGATTGACTTGTTGGGTGTTTAGGCACTTGGGGATTTTATACGCTCGTCGAATAATTAAGTCTTTTAAGACCGGGAATCTGTTTTTCTCGGATAGGTTTGAATTTGAAAGTAAGTTTTAAACAATTTAAAATACATTCAAGTTTTTTACGAATCTCTCCAAGAACCAAAATAATGGCTTTTGCCAACAGCTGCCTACTTGGCGAATTAGAGGAGATGTCATGCCAACAATTGTCATCATGCCAATTGCCAATATAGCAGTGAGGAATGCTTGAACAAAGGGAAAAAGGGGATTGGGAGGGATGGAGGGGACGAGATAAACCGATGACAGACAGGAAATTTTGAAAGTGTGGATGGTAGATCGCTATGGTGATTGTAAATAAAGTACACATGATAAAGATTGACATAAAAAAATTAAGAGGTCAAGGCTATGATGGGCCCCAAGCAATGGGAGGAAAATTAAAAAGCGGACAAGCTCACATAAGCGAAATTGCTCCATCAGCTCTATAAGTTCACTGCTCAGCGCATAGCCTTAATCTAGCTGTATCAACGGCATGTGATGCTACAGCAATAAGAAATTGCATGAGAACTATAGCGTCATTATACGATTTTTTAAATACTCCGAAAAGACATCATGTACTGACTACAGCAATTAATGAAATGGAAAGATGCTCTCGCCAAGAGAAATTAAAAAAGCTCTTTGCAAACTGCTGAGGTACAACTAGTAGCTGCACTAATAAAGCTCTTTGATCCTGTTGTCGAAACCCTTCAAAGTAGGGTTTAGAGTTCTACCCAGAAATTTTTAAACATTGAGGTCTAAAACCATATTTCTAAGTTATCTTCAGTGATATCAGGAAAAGAGATGAAAGATTCGAGCGCTCCCCCTCCTAAAAACATTTTTAAGCTTCACGATGTTAGACTACACCGTGGAGATGGGAAAGGTTCCGAACCAGATATATTTGTAACTGAATACGCTAAAATACTATTTTAAACTATGTTTGGCCTAGTTGAGGGACCAAACCAAATCGTGAAAAATGATATTCGCTTACCTTTCATAAGGAATAGTCTAACCATATGATCCAAAGTTGCCGGAGAGATTTCCTACTCTCCAAAGGCGAGAAAACAGAAATCTCTTTTAATTCTTTTGAAATTGAGAACTCTTGTAATGAATGAGAAATCAAAATAAACTCTGCAACATATGAAACCACCCCTGTGATCAACCAATGAATTGTTTCATGTACCATTTTTCATTTCTCCCTCCCTTTCTTACTCTTGTCACCATTTTCCTAAAAGCTTTTGTTTTACAAGGAGGTTTCCAAAAAACTCTTAAAATCCAGTGTGAACTCTTTCTTATAACAAAAATTGGAAACTTTCATTGTTTTCTTCCTTTTGGAGTTAACTTCTACAGTCTAAAAAAACATTGGCCTTTAGACTGTCCACTGCCGCCCCCCTCAGAAAAAAAAAAAAAAAAAAAAAAAAAAACAAGGAATTGTTACTGATATGCTATCAAGAAAGATTTTTGAAAGTTTTGGAAAGGAAACGAAAAGTTTTGTACAAAAGTAATTTTAAGCTGGTAATGACACAAAAGTTTTACAATTTGAAGATTTTCTTTTTCCCTGCAGCAACAGATTAAAACTATAATGGGGTCGTTTCCAAAATTTTAAAAGTATTTTTTTCTGAAAGAGCATGTTTAAAAACATGGGATCTGACCCATAATGTTTAATATTTAAAAAAAAATTACTTAAATCGGTGCGCTTTCATTGTTTGTTTCTGCCGATGACATCACAAATGATGAAATGCCATTCAGAGTTGCCATTCACAGAGCAAAATATCTAATTTGCATCTTTACTCATGTGTATTGGCAACGATATGGCTGATAGAGGGCGTAGAGGGCAATATTTAATTCGCGTCTTGATTATCATAACGTGGAAGAAAGATGCACCAAAGTGCATCATTTGTGACGTCATCAAGACCACGCCTTGTTTGAAAAATCGGGCATTTTAAATAATTAAAAAATAACTGTTGGGAAAAAAAGTATTTTCTGGGTCCATTTTTTTTTTTTTTTTTTTTTATTCCATCAATTTAAATGACTAAAAGTGTTATTTTTGACTGAAGGAAGCAACCCAATTTCCTTATCTGAAAAACACTTATTTTTTCCACATCAAAAGGGTTAATTTGCCACTCCTCGAAAAGTGCGGCCCGGGGCGGACCGCACCCTCGGCCCCTCCCTAGCCACGCCATGGCTTTTAAGTACGAAAATTGGAAATGTTTTTACTAGTATAAAATGTTAATAGAAAAAACATCAAAAGGACAAAAGAAAGTGTGCAAAACTACAGTTAATTTCATGAGAAGTGAAAGCAGGGTAAACATAGTAAACTGACACTTAGCAATAATACTATTGTCTGCTCAGCATTGGGAAGATCGGAAATTGCACATGATACTTATGGTGGTGATGAGTTTTGCTCTTGTAACAATATTTCTTCTTTTGGAGCTTAGTGAAAAAGTAGAGTTATAGGTATTTAGTTGAGTTAATTTTGCAACTTCTACCAGTGGTGGATTTACAGGTTTGGAGGACCTGTCAAAATGCATTTTTGAAACACAATTCCCAATTACAGAACTATATAAAACATTTATCATGTGCATTTTTGAATCTCCTTCAGGGTCTCTATGGTTGTGGGGAAGAGGAAGTTCCTATACAATTGCAACATGGTAAATCCACCACTGTTTTTTACCCCATACACCCTGAAAAATTTAAAATTTAGAAAAGTGCCTCTGACAGGCAAGCCATTTCAGAATTTGGGAGGGGTGGGGACAACTGACCCTCCTGATTGCCCAAATAACGGGTTTGCCCCTCTTCCATTGTGAGTTGAATATCCCTTGATCTTCAGCATTAAAAAAAAAAAATAGCAACATTTGGGATGATTGCAAAGACTCTCAGTAAAAGAAATGTTCCTAGGACTTCAAATGATATTTACTGACTTGTTTTATTTAATTGGCCGATATTAAAAATTATAATGAAGCTTTTGTTGGATTTTGGTGGCCAAATTAGTTTATTTGGTGTAATTTTTACATTTAAATGGGTCTTATGGAATGGCTGTGTCCAGGATTTTCAAAATCTTGAAAAGACAACTTTTTTCTAATTTTGCCGCCAAATTAGTTATGTATACAGGGGAAAACTAAAACTGGATATTTATAAACAGGTAATCTAGAAAATAGTACGGTCATAATGAGCAAATTATAGCTAAAACTCCTATGATCTTACTAAAATCTTCAAATCCTTCATTTCACTTCTGACTGGCATCATTTGAATCAGTTTATCAATTACTGCTCTCCTTCGGGTTTAAGGAAAAATGCTATGTTATAAGACTGTTTATTTATTTATTTATTTTGAAAAAAATAATATATCCACTTGAAGCAGTTAGCAAATTCGTCAAATGGTTTTGTACAACAAAAGATTTCTTGTTTGGTTTTAAAAAAACAGATTGTTGCCAATTTTGAAGCAATAAATGAAGGCCTATTTTCTATCCGGATAGTCAAATATTAAAAATACAGAAAAATGAGTCTTTATAATTGGAAATAATACTCAGATATTTAAATATACCTGAAGTTGTTTCTTAATATTCATAAAAGATTCTTCTTTATTGCTTAATTTGGTCTGTAATTCAGTGATTGTATTTTTCTTACTTTCCACTTCCTTCTCAAGTGCTTTTATTACTTCAGTGGCCTATAAGATTTTTGAACAAAACAAATTGTTTAATTATCAAGTTTGAAGTTAAAAAAATACATTCAAATATATGCAAATCAAATATGTCAATCAATGTATGCAATTACCACAATTAAATTTACTGAAAACAGAAAAAAAAGAGAAGCCTTGATGAGTCAAACTTGCTGTATAGCAGGATTAATTTTGTGACATTAGACAACATTACGTGAGCTGGCCGTGAAAAATGCACATCTTAGGAGAATGTGGACACGTTCAAAGTAGAAGTAGACCCACTCATTACTCCCTCAGTTTAGGTTGGATTATCGAAAATGTATAGTTCCACAAAACAAGTGGAGGATGTGTCAGTGAAGCAGCCAGAAAAATGTTCTGGGAAGGGTTTTCAAATTGAAAATTGTTGCTCTTTTCCCATTCATTTATAATGCGAAAATATTCAATACACTAAAACAAAGAGTTTGCATGGAGTAGTAATTATTCATTTGATGTATTTGCTTAAAAACAATTTATAATTCGTATTGATATCATTATAACTTTAAAATGAAGAAAGTGTGAATATGTACAGTACATTTATCGCTAGTTTTACTTAAATCATTTTTGTGTGTGTATGTGTCCTTTTTTTCCCTCAAGATCATTTAAAACCTCCTCAAATACACCAATGTCTTTATGAATGTCAAATGCTAGTTAATAACAGTTTGAGTCTTTTGATGATAAGTGGGAAACACTCTCAGAAAATCCGATGTGGTATAGGCTTCTTCTTACTAGGTTTCTCCAAACAGGATTTTTGCAGTGCTGAAAGTGCTGATTGACCATGATACCCTGTAGCGCTCTATGGATATCAATTTAGCTCTCTGAAATATTACTTCATTTCAGAACTGGAAAGTAATTTGCGACTGCTTCCCAATCATTAATAGCAGTAAAATATGTTGTCGAAACCTATCCCACTAGGAAAAGTTGAAAGTACTTTTTTTCGGACAAAATCAATGTGTTCATTTTCTGGGAGGGGTTTTAATCCTAAAATCCTTCCTGTGGCTGCGCCGCTGGGAGATGTGCCAAATTGCTTACTTTCCATCACTTCTTTTAGTTGAAGGGAAACAAAAGCAGTTGCATTTAGGTAAACTTCTTTTCATCGACTTTTCTTGTAAGATAAAAGATTATACTGATATACAACTCAAAAAAAAAAAAAATACAAGCTTAAAATTTCCTGTTGTGGAATAATGGGCCAATTTTGAAAGGTCATGTCTCAGAAAATATTTTAGGTCCGGAAGTGCAGTTGAACTGAAATTTCTGCAAATGTAATGAATTTAAAAATTTGTGGAAAATGAAAAGAAACAGAACACTATTTATCAAAAAATGAAATCAATTCCACAACAAGAAACTAAAATAAATATTTAGCAGTATTCCACTTATAATTTAACAAGAACCAGTGTTTCAAATGTGCAATTTAGAATTGAAATTATTCTAACTACCCTAAAAAAAAAATTCAGCCAGAACTACATCATGCTTCGCGATTTTCAATTACAATTTGACTGGTCATTGCATTGATTAGTTTGTGTTACGTTTTAAAATTTGGAAGTGCTATAAGCTACTTTATTTCATGGCATAATTTAGGCATAAGATTACTAAAAAAGGAAAAAAGATGAAAATCATACAAATTAGAAAACAGGACATTTTTAACAGAATTTGCATAAAAAGCTACTTTATTTCATGGCATAATTAGGCATAAGATTACTGAAAAAGGAAAAAAGATGAAAATCATACAAATTGGAAAACAGGACATTTTTAACAGAATTTGCATAAAAAAGACCAAAGACTTCCATTTATATCAGCTCAACATTTTTATGGGAACTAAATTGGTCAAAAATTCCAGTTGTTTTGGAATCATAGATTGTTTGAAGAGAATTGTTGAATCACAGATTGTTTCTGTAGCTGGTAGTTTTTGATGAAGTAGTTTTTGATGATTATTTTCTGTTACTTTTAGTCATAATTCTTCAAAATGTATTAACTCTTTTTTTTTTTTTTGTGATATTTACAGCATGAAAAGTGAAGATTTTTAAGGAAAGAGAAACTTCCATTGTTAAAAGCATTGTTTTTCCTGCAGTTAGGTGGACGAACAATTCACTGAAAATAAAAAATTTCAACATTTCCCTATCGTTAGTATGGAATCCCAAACAAGTTTCTTCAACTATCTCAAAAACGCATTTCAACTCTAAGCTCATTGAAGAAAAAAATTACAAAAATTCCCATGTAATCATAGAAAGTACCAGAGTTTTGAAAAATACATTGACCCAATGGCTTATACAGCCAACTGCAGCTTTCAACTCTTATTACATTGCCAGCTGTAAGAGCAACTGTGGCTTTAGGCTTTGTACAGGTTTTATTCTTCCTTTCTGTCAATAGATGACATTGTATTACGTACCATTGAACAATTGAGAAATCTATTCAATGTTGCAACAGACAATGACTAAAACTTTAAAAAGTGAAAACAAAAAAAATTCGCATTGGGAGTGCAATAAATGTGATGTTAAAAACGAGATTTGTTCTTTATTATTCAACCTACTTTAAAACTGAAGGAAAACTCGAAAAAGTCTTCTAAAAAGTTTCTTCCTTCTTCTAATGGGGGGCTGCATTTTTAGGCTAGTTAGCCTTTTAGCAGACCTAGTGCGATTCCCTGATACTGTATCCAGTCTTTCATGTGCCACCATTAAGGCGCTGATGTCAATGGCACGGATTAATTGAACGCCCAGTTTCTACCAGATGGAGGTACCTGGACTCTGATGCGAAATTGCACTAGGAATTTAACTTTGCTGAGGGAATTCTAAGTCAAAGGAATACACAAGGAATCTTTTACATGCTGCATAATCATACGACATGGGCGTTGATAATTTTCTGCACCTCGAAAATACACCGACTGGCCACCCCAGGTCAGAACCTGGGTCCACAAGCGTAGAAGGCCAGCACCTAATGTTTTAATAAGTAAAGAATATATTTTAGAATTATTTTAATTTTATCTCAGTAGAAGGGTTTGAAAAGGATGTACGTTACCCAAATATAAGCCAGAAATATACCTGATAACATAATATTTTAACAGGTTTATACTCTCCGAGACAGTACTTTATTTTTGACAAAGTTCTTGTGATGACATGGTTATGGATAATCCTTAGCAAAGTACAGTGAAAAAACTTAAAAAGCTCCCCCAAAAGTGAAGACAAAACCAAATTTTCCGAACACGTAAGTGCACACTGTGTTCAGCTTCACAATGTAGATGTATGGCAACCTTATTTATATTTTAAGAAAGAAGAAATTAGAAAGAAAGAAAGGAAATCATTCAAAAAGTGTAAATAGAAATAAAACGTTTCAGATAACAAAACATGCTAATACTATTTTGTACAGAGGGATTTTTTATACAGGGTTCTGTTTTAACATGCAAGACCTTTATTTTCACAACCGTTAGTTCTAGATTTATACTTTCAATTACAAAAATGTTCAAAATCAGATGCAGAGTTAAGATATTTAAAAGTTTGAAGCAAAAACTAAAATGAGTAAAAAAATACAAAATTTAACTTTTTATATGTTTTCTAACTAATATTTAGAAAGATAATCTCCATTGAAAACTATTACTGACCCAAAAAACTTGACATTTGTGCGACCAGAACTCAAGGAGACATTCCAGTTCAAAATTTTATGGGACCCTACAGAAGATGAGCTTGGAACTTATCGCCCCTTCAGAAGAATGATGTGTAGTCGAAGTAAGAAGAACAAGGTACCGTATTACCCTGCTTTATCCTATCCGGCATGCCGGAAAAAAGCGAGGTTGACCAGCCTGCCAGAAAACTTGAATTTTCCGGCATGCCGGATAATTAGTGGTTAATTTTGCAACAAAACAAAAGTAAATGTCCCCATTCAGTTCCAACCAGAAAGCAAACCTCTGTAAAGAAAAAAAATAAAAAATTCCGAAAGTAACCTTATTTCAAAAAAATTGTGTATTGCATAAATTTGTGCTTGTTATTTATGGTAGGTCATTATTAATGGATTTAATCATATGCCAATAAAGTAATCAATTCAGAAACAGTAATTGTTACAGAAATTTGTTCATGCTATTTTCAAATAAATTACTATAGGTTTCTTTTAGAGAAGTAAGTTTAATTTTTATTTATTGAATAGCCATGGTAAAGTCTTTAGCAATAGTTTAGAGGTGGTAGCTTACTGCTTAAATGTTTGCTCAGTTTTTTTTAATTTTTATATTATTTGTTACTAAACAATATTTCTCTTGTTAAAACAAAAATGACATTGTTAGTAAATATTTTAAAAAATTGAACTACAGTAGAATACCTTTATAATGCCGACTATATAATGCACTTCCCTATAAACCGCACAACTTTTTTAGAAGTAAACAATAGGTTTTGAAGTTTAAAAAATCTCTCTGTTTTGCTTTGCAAACAGAAAAATTGTTAGGCAAATTAAATTTTGAGACAGTTTTTCATCTTTCCATCTTAATTCAAAGCTTTTAAATGAAAATTAGTATTCATAGTAAGCAGAAAATACCAGATGGCTTTTGAAGAAGACCAGGCAAGTGTTATTGAAAATCTGGTGACCCTCGAATTTCACAGCATGCCAGTTAATGCGAAGTAATATAGTATTTATACTTTTCATTGCTGTTGAAAAATAAAAGCAAATGTTATACCGTGATACCCAAAAGCACACTACAATACCTCAAACAATTTGAAAAACCACATTCTATGCACACATATAATTTTAAACACTTGTTAACCGCTATATTTTCCCCCAAAAGGTGTTCTTGACGCCAAGTGAAAAGTGGTGTTAGTCACAAAACACTGCGTTTCATATCTCAGTGAATATTGGGGTGCACTAATTTCAAAAGTTTTGTGTTAGAATTATTTTCCAATGTTGATTATTTCCCGAAATATAAATTAGAGGATCCGGGGCCCGTATAAAAAGTTAGTTTGTATTTTTTTGACTTATTTATTTTTATTGCAAACTTTCAACATCTTAACTCTGCATCTGATTTTGAACATTTTTACAAATGGAAGTACACATCGAGAACTAACGGTTGTGAAAATAAAGGTCTTGCAGGTTATAATGGAACACCCTGTGTAACAAGCATATTAATTTCTTTACGCTTACATGCAGTCACACACACACATGCAACACTAAATGCAGTCTTACTTCAAATGCCTGAGTATAACAGGAAATATCAAGAGTTTTCTTCTCACTGTGCTTCTCGTTATTTTCAAGCTGAAGAAGAGCATTTTTAAAAGCTACACATTGTGCTTCTGCTTCTTTCTTGGCACACATTGCAGATTCCAAATCATGCTCTAGTTGAACGTTCTTTTTCTCCAGTTTAGCTATTAACTTCGTATAGTCTTCTTTAATTGGAAAAGTATTCTACAATTAAGAATTAACAAGATTATTTCACCTACAGAATGTTATTAAATCTGATGAAGGTCAAAGTTTTTTTTAAACTAGACAGGCGGACAAGAAAAATACATGTTTGTTTAAATTCTTTTATTTGAAGTTGGAAGATTCTAATATATGAACAGTACATGATAATATATAGTAATAGAGGAACATTTTGCTCAAAGTATTTGTATCTCAAAACCTCACAGGTTTTAAGATAAAGAAATTCACCAAGGTGCGCTAGTGATCAAAATGCACATTTCATACCTTCCCACTCCATGGAGTGTTGTTCATGATCATGCATGTATATTTTAAACATTGGATGGTTATTTGCTGTATAATGCATCAATGTATGAACATTCCTAATTTCATCAAAGTCGGTCCAATAGTTCTTGAGATAATTGATCAAATCTGAAAATTCTCTTAATTTTGAACATTAGTGTAGGTGAATTCCAGCAGTAACGGAAGGGCAGTTTTACAAAAAATCAACGCATTTCTGTCTGTGAGCATATCAAAGTATGTATTTTTTCCAAAACTGATGCATAGACTTTTATACACATCATAGTACGCTGCTAAAAAAGCCAAACCGAGAATTTTTCCTTAGTGACTTTTTATTAAAATCAAATTTAAAAAACGGTAATGGAAGGATATTTTTGCGACAAGATTTTCACGCTATAATGTTCACCCCAAAAGTTCAACTAAACTATAAAAGAGAAAATTCTATAAAAATTAGAGCACATACAGTGTTCAGTCATTACAATTCCACCTCCAGTTTTAAAAAATAATTGTTTTAAGCATATAAATTATGCATTTGTTAAGGGTAACAGAAGAACAGTAATGGAAGGACAAGACGTCCAAAACAATTAAACTTGGAAAATTTCAACTTACATTTATTCAGCTAATACAGCAGTCTTAAACAATGATATCTAATGCCTGAGCCATCTGTTACCCTATTCTGAATTTTTTAAATGCTCAAAAATTTTATCATAATCCGTAGAACATTTATCTTCTTTTTCAGGGAATACAAAGATCATTCCCACATTATTATGCATTTTCAAAGAAAGAGTTTCTATTCCTTCATCTTCTATATGAAGTACCTGTCTAACATTGCTCTTTGTCAATTTCTTTCTCTTCCATTCAACTAAAAAACGTTGTCCAAACGTTAATGAATCCTTTGGCATATTCTTATGATATATAAAAGTTTAAGCACAATGCAAAATTTTTAATAAAAAGAAAACTGTTCAATGGAATGCTTTCAAATTTCTACTGTTGATGGCTATTATCTTTATATATTAATAGGCAAGCCGTTTTCTTTCGGTACCGATTTCTCCTCTGTTTTTGAACTGATTTCCTTCATTCTTTTTTTGTTCGGTAGCTATTGCCGAGTTTTAGTGTCATCAATAAAAAAAATTTGAAATCGAACGCTAATTAACGGAGATATTAATAAAAAACACATTTTTGTAATAAATGGCTCTTTCTATGCGAACGGACGGTCCAATTTTTTCGAATTTGATATGGTTAGAAAGGTCTTTAAAAAATACTCCTAAGGAAGAAATTGTCAGGATGCCCAAGGTCCAATAACCTAAATCCACTAGAAAAAAAAGTTATAAGCGTTTTTTAGTTAGCAAAACTCAAAAATTTTAATTTTATGTCTTTTCCATTGTTGAAACTCATTGTTGGAAGCGTGAAACATTAAGTTTTAATTCATTTTTTAAACCGCTTTTTCTACATGATAAATGCATTTTAATGCTTCGAGCTTGGTGTGGTTGGAAAGCTCGCGAAATATACTTTGAAACATTGATAGCCAAAAATGTCTATTTGAGAAATATTCTCAACAATTTGATTTGAAAGCTAAGTGAAAACTAAGTGTAAATGTTTTTACTCACTTGTATTTCTTTAATAATGAAAAGGCAGTTAATCTTGTCCCTTAAAGGACGCTTGTTTCAATTCGCGTACGGGAGAATCAACCTGTAAACATCAGAACGACTTCAAACGACGTGTTTCGTCAGGAAGAAGGATGTGACGTCAGAGCACGAGCGGAGATGATGTAATCTCCCGATAGCTCCGCGGCAAATCGAATGTTCTGGAAGCATCCAGACTGAGCTCTTACGTAGGCATATCCGGCGTGACGTGCATAGAGTGCGCTGTATTATATAAGCAGGGGGAAATGAGAAGGAGATCACTTCTTCTGCTCGCGTTTCTCATTTTCGACTGACGATAGTCGTATTTTTGAGAGGATCGTTCGCTGTTGTGGCGACGTCCTGCACTTAGGGGATGGTTTTTAGAGTTTCACCATGAGAGTTAGGGACTTAAAATTTTTGAAACATTTTTAGGATAAGTCAAGTTAGGGTGTCAAATGTGTTTTTTTTTTTGGAGGATGTTCCTTTGGAACATGAAGGATGTTTTTGAGAGTTGAAATTCCTCATATTTGTTTATACATTTTACTCATGTTATAGTTTGTTTTACAGTTGTTAATTATAGGATAATTATAAATAAAATGATTTAGCCATACAACTTGAATTCTGACATTTCATTCACTTGATAGCTACAGTAATGTGAAACAGAAGGCATCTGCTAAACTTAGTGTTTACCTTCCTTGCGGGAGTTAGACAAAATTTGTTAGGTCAACAAGAGGGTTATGGGCCCAGACTGCCCTTCCCTATTCACATTCCGTCAGCTTGAAGAAAGTGAATTTGAAGAAGAAATGTTGTTGGATGGAATATCGATTAGAAATTTGGAAATTAATTTTTTGAGCGATCTCATCGAAGCAAAGAGATGAAAGAATTTATGAATTGAAAACGATACGAAAGTTTTGCCCAGTAAAGAACTATGTCCACCCAAACCGTTAAAATTGAGGAATTGAATGATTCGAATTATGTCGAATGGGCGACAAACCTCAAGTTCCTGCTAACGGACAGGAACTGCTGGAAAATTGTTATTGGTGAGGAAGAAGAACCGATCGAGAACAAAGAGGGAGGAATCACAAAAGCGGATATTAAAGATTACCATGTTCGGAGGAGAGCAGCAGTTTCTATGATTTTCTTAAATATTGAGCAACGACTTAGGAAGATTATCAAAAATTGTGAAGATCCCCGAGAATCATGGAAAAAGTTGAAATTGTTCTTCTACCCAGATAACAAATGCGCCCGGATGCAGCTGTTCTTGGAACTGCAAAATTCAAAACCTGAAAGAAATGAAAATATTTCCCTTTTTGCGGCCCGTTTACAACGATTGTTTGATCGAATTAAGGTTACATATCCCGAATATCCTGAGGACTGTGTCTGCTTCCAGCTTTTACAGAACTTGCCTAAAGAATATGATCATCTAGTCCAAGCAATGCTTACAAGGAGTGACCAGGATTTCAAGTTCGAAAAACTGGTAGTGGATCTTGTGATTGAAGAGAACCGCATGGTTTTGAAGACGAAAACTAAGGAGCGGCTTGAGGTGATGACAGTTCAAAATCGGCAACGATGTTACAGATGTGACTGCATTGGACATCTCAGGAAGGATTGCCCAGAGCTGAGACAACAAAATCCCACGACGAACCAGTCCCCAAGTCCAGTCAACGAGAGAGGAAGCACCATAGGACATGGAAATTCTAGGGGAAGATCGAACCAACGAGGAAGGAATCGTCGACGGAGAGGAGCCAGATATAGAAATACAACGGACCGGCGGAGATCTCCATCAACTGACAGATGTGAGTATAGATCCTTTTTCTTATCAGAGGCAAATTTAAATGAAGTAGGGGTAAAGGAATCAACATGGATTTTTGACACGGCGGCCAGTCATCATTATACCCATAACCGGAACTGGTTTAGGACATTTTCTCCCTTAACGGATGTTCAAATGGCAGTAGCAGTCAAGAAACAGACTTTTCCCATTGAAGGCAGCGGGGAAATTAAAGTTCGTTTCGGAAGTAGATCTGTTGTTTTAGAAAATGTCATGTATTCACCGAGGTTAAGGAGAAATATATTGTCCGGACCCAAATTTGATTTGGGAGGTGCTAAATTTGAAGGGGGTGGTGGCTCCGTGAAAGTACTAGATAAAACTTGTAAATTGATTTTTAAAGCAAATTTAGAAAATGGTGTATATATTGTTGATTCTGTAAAATCAAACCAATTGCCTGTTTGTAATACTGATAATGAAAATACTTTTTTAGAGTCCAATCATATAAATATTGAAACCTGGCATAAACGTTTCGGACATATAAATACAGAATGTATCCAAAAGACAGGGAGTTCACAAGCTGTTAATGGTTTACCAGAATTTAAAAATGTTAAAATTAATTGTGACACTTGTAAATTAGGAAAATTCAAAAGAGTGAGTTTAAAACCTATTGGGGATACAAAGTCAGACAGTCCGTTGAACTTGCTTTTTTGTGATGTTTGGGGGCCTTGCAATGTTGAGGGTAGAAATGGAGAATGTTATTATTTATCTGTTATAGATGATTTTTCAAAAAGAAGTTCTCCATACCCTATAAAGTTTAAAAGCCAAGTACCCGAAATTTTGATGAATCATATCATAAAAGCGGAAAATTTTTTGGGAAAGAAAGTCAAGGCTGTAAGGACAGACAACGGAACTGAGTTCGTAAACCATGAGTTAGATGATTTTTTTAAGGAGAAAGGTATACATCATGAATTAACCAATTTCTATTCTCCTGAACAGAATGGGACGGCAGAAAACTTTAACAGAACAATTGCCGATAGTACGCGGGTGATTTTAAAGGAGAGCGGTTTACCTCAGAACTTTTGGCCAGAGGCAATGAAGTATTTTACGTACACCTGGAATAGGGTTTGCCATGCCAATCAGACTAAAACCCCATTTGAACTTTATGGGGGGAGAAAACCCTCTATAAGGCATCTCCGCGCTTTCGGAACAATATTGTTTGTTGGTGTGCCCAAACAATTAAGAAAGAAATTGGATTTAAAAGCACAAAAGGGTGTTCTCATAGGTTACGCGTTTAATAGAAAAGGGTATAGAATTTATCTGCCCGACAGCAACAAAATTATAGAATCAATAAATGTATCGTTCAAAGAAAACTATTTTTTCCAAACTGACTTTCGAAATGAGTCAAATGAGGAGGAGAATCGAGTTCTATCATGGCCCATGGCACTTCCGCCTGCAACCTTGAGCGAGAATGAAACGGCAAATGAACAGCAGGGTTCAGATTCGACCGATTCTGAAAGCTCGATTGCTAGCGGGGAAAGTGAAACGAGTTCTCAATCTGAGGATTCTGACAGCGAAAGTGGTTTACACCTACGCGATGCAGTTTGGGTGAGAAAAGTAGTGAAAAGACCGGATAGCACAAGAAATGATGTATATTATTATGAGAAAGGGGAAAAGAAAAGGTTAAGATCTAAACATGACATTGAAAAGTATTGTAAATTAAAAGATATAAAATGCGATCCAGATAAGTTTAGTTTTAAAGGGAAAGATCTAACAGAGGGGCAAGTAAATAATGTGTCTGTAAGCTCAAAGAAAAACAATAAGAATTTATGACTAGAAAAAGAAATTCAAATCCCTAGGACTTACAAACAATCTTTAAAGGTAAAAGAAAGTGCTGAATGGCAAAAAGCAATGGAGACTGAGCTAGAAATTATGCATAGCCGAAAAGTCTGGAATTTGGCAAAATTACCGGAAAATGTTGTTCCAGTAGGGTCTCGCTGGGTTTACACTTTAAAGAAAGATGAGAAAGGGGTAGTTAAATCTTATAGGGCCAGATTGGTAGCAAACGGCATGCATCAGATCAAAAACCAAAATTTTGATGAGACATACAGCCCAGTATGTAATTTTGGAATAATTAGATTTTTCTTTTCTCTGTTAATTACATGTGCAAATTGGTTAAATATACAGTGCGATGTAAAGAGCGCTTACTTATACGCACCAATTGATGACTTGATATATATGAGCCAGCCTCCCGGTTTTGTAACAAAAGGAAAGGAAGATTATTTTTGTAAATTAAATAAGGCTATTTACGGGTTACACCAGAGTGGACGCTTGTGGTTTTATGAATTAGATCAAGTTTTATCACAAATTGGTTTTAAGAAATTTGAATCATGTAACTGTGTATATTTTAAACCTAATGTTCTATTGCTTGTATATGTTGATGATATTGTGATTTTTGGTAAAAAGGAAAGTCATATAAACAGTGCAATTAATTCTTTAAGTAAACATTTTGATTTGAAGGTATTGGGAAGTACAAAGAAATTGTTAGGGGTAGAATTTGAATTAATAGGAAAGGAATTGTATCTACATCAATCTTCCTATATAGAAGAAGTGTATGATCGTTTTAAGAAATTCAAATTCCCATCTACCTCTCTTCCAATTAGTAAAGGCATTATTTACTCTAATTCTGACTGTCCTAAGACAGAAAATGAAAAGTTTGAAATGACTAAGTTTCCTTTTCGTAATTTGTTAGGATGTTTAGCATTTATAGCCAATAGAACACGACCAGACATTGCATACACTGTAAATTTATTTAGTCAATTTCAGAATAACCCAGGGAAACGTCATTGGGATGGCCTTTTAAAATTGTTTGGATATGTTTATCAATCCCGAAATTTAAAATTAAAATTAAAATGCAGTAAAATCCAAATAGTAGCTTTTTCAGATGCAGACTTCACATCAAATAAAGATGACAGAACTTCTTTGGGGGGTCAAATAATTATGTTAGACAAAGCTCCTATTGAATGGAGAACTTTTAAAGAACGGAGTGTTAGTTTATCAGCTATGGAATCGGAGTTCATAGCATTGACAGAAGCGGCAAAGGAAACATTGTGGTTTGACAGAATTCTGGAAGAATGTTTGAAAAATAAACTTTTAAAGTTCATAAAAATAAAAGCAATTATTTATGTAGACAATCAAGCTTCTTTGGATTTTGTAAAATCACCAATTGAAAATCACAGGAGTAAACATATTGATGTGAAATTATTTTTTATTCGTGACTTGATTGCTAAAGATATTTTTACTGTTTTATATGTAGAAAGTAAGTCTAACTTGTCAGATATTTTCACGAAGCCACCAACCCAAAACGACTTAAAATTTTTCCAAGAAATTTTTTTTCAATTCAAGTGATTAATCTATTGTAGAAAGTGTTTGTAATTTTTTGATAATCATTTTTCGATGATGAGCAGTCATTTGTGAAAAACGCGTGCAGAAAGTCATTTTTTATGTTTTTGTTAAATTTTTTTTAGTATGGATTGTCAACTTAAATTAATGTAAAAATGAGCTTATATACTTCTGTTTTTATTTTTTTTGATCAAAAATGAAGCTTGAACTTATATTCAAAACTGTTTATTATGATTATACATATTATACAATTGTTGTTAAATTGCTGATATTAGAACAGTTACTTGTGGTTTTTATCGTTATTTTTCAGATTAAATCTGATGTCTGTCCACCAACATGAGCTTTTGTCAACTGCGGGATTTTTTTTTAAGATCAGTGACATTTTGTGAAGATACGATTGTGACTGAGAATTTTTGGACTGAATATGGTTGAACTTTTTTCCTCTAGGACTCCTATAGGACTTTAACAATTATGTTTTGTGATATTATTGTTGCGATGTGCAAATGTTGTTTTACTTAAATTCAAGAAGAATATTAAGTGTTTATTTTTACAAAATGTTGAAACTAACGAATTTTTGAAACGATAAAAATTAACTAACGTGAGATTTAGATTTAAAAATTTACTAATTTTTTTGAGTGATAAATTGTCTTTAAAGAAATTTTGAAGAGTGAGAATTTTTTGGAAATTTAAATCAGATAATGCTTGAAATTAAATGAATATGTGAGATCAAATGAATTGTCGAGAAGGGAGGGCATTGATAGCCAAAAATGTCTATTTGAGAAATATTCTCAACAATTCGATTTGAAAGCTAAGTGAAAACTAAGTGTAAATGTTTTTACTCACTTGTATTTCTTTAATAATGAAAAGGCAGTTAATCTTGTCCCTTAAAGGACGCTTGTTTCAATTCGCGTACGGGAGAATCAACCTGTAAACATCAGAACGACTTCAAACGACGTGTTTCGTCAGGAAGAAGGATGTGACGTCAGAGCACGAGCGGAGATGATGTAATCTCCCGATAGCTCCGCGGCAAATCGAATGTTCTGGAAGCATCCAGACTGAGCTCTTACGTAGGCATATCCGGCGTGACGTGCATAGAGTGCGCTGTATTATATAAGCAGGGGGAAATGAGAAGGAGATCACTTCTTCTGCTCGCGTTTCTCATTTTCGACTGACGATAGTCGTATTTTTGAGAGGATCGTTCGCTGTTGTGGCGACGTCCTGCACTTAGGGGATGGTTTTTAGAGTTTCACCATGAGAGTTAGGGACTTAAAATTTTTGAAACATTTTTAGGATAAGTCAAGTTAGGGTGTCAAATGTGTTTTTTTTTTGGAGGATGTTCCTTTGGAACATGAAGGATGTTTTTGAGAGTTGAAATTCCTCATATTTGTTTATACATTTTACTCATGTTATAGTTTGTTTTACAGTTGTTAATTATAGGATAATTATAAATAAAATGATTTAGCCATACAACTTGAATTCTGACATTTCATTCACTTGATAGCTACAGTAATGTGAAACAGAAGGCATCTGCTAAACTTAGCGTTTACCTTCCTTGCGGGAGTTAGACAAAATTTGTTAGGTCAACAAACATGTTCTACCCGGTTTTACCGCGCGGAAAAGGCAAAACACTATGACAATTAATTTTTATTTGCTTTTTCATGCGATATAGTTAGCGTGAAGAAATTGCTAGATAATATTACACGTTGCCATTTCTTGCTTGACTATTAAGAAATGAATTTCGTTTGTACAAAGGTTTCACGCATAAACTGAGTTTTGCGATATCATCTCATTCAGTAAGATTTTGTTTTTTCTGGGAATTTGGCGATCTTTATCCATTGGCGTCAAATTTTTGGCAGCAATGCCAGTGCGACAATTGTTTTTCCTTTGCATATGCAACCAAATAGTAGGGAAATATCTATTTGCACTGGGTTATTGCAAAGCAGGGTGCTGTTCAAGAATGAAGTCACGTTTTAAGGTGAGATTCATGAAATTGTAAGTTTGTGACAAGGGGGAGGGGGGGGAGAGAGAGAGAAATTAATGATAAGAGAGACATATAGTGGGAGAATGTGCCATCCCAAGTTTTTTTTAATGAAAAAAGCATTTGTCACGCTGTTTTTTATAAACAAAGAGAGGAGGGGTATGGTGAAGTGTGAAACTTTGTGACAACGGGGAAGGGGGTCAAATATGTCGAAAAAAAGTGTAACATTAGCTATGTACAGCCATTAACCATTAAAAAATCACAAAGACAAACTTTTTAAAATTGTACTATTATTGTGACGTCCAATGTTTTCGAATGGACAATTTTTATGCAGCAAGTAGGGTTGGTTCATTTGGACCATTTGAAATTTTATACCTCTAATGCCAAAGATCAAGGTAACATAATGCTAGTCGACTTTTTATAAGAAGTTTTTTTATACAGAAGTTTTACGTATTAACTGAGTTTCGCGGTATCATTCCATGCAAGAATATTTCGATCATTGGGAAATTGGCGATCTTTATCCATTGGCGTCAATTTTTTGGCATCAATGCCAGCACGAGAAATGTTTTCCCTTTGCACGCGTAAACAAAGAGTAGAGAAATATATATTTGCTTAGGGTTATCACAAGGGAACATATGTTATCCAAAATGAAATTATTCAAGCTAAGAATTTGACAACCACGCCAATTTCCCAATCATTAAAAAATTTCCCCTTTCATTCATTTATCTTCAGATTAACATACAAAAAACTTTGATTGTATTGTCTTTTTTTTTTTTTTTGCGCAAAAGCGTTATTAAAAGGCTATGCTACACCATATGCAGAAAATAAAATTGAAATAAATTATTACTGTTTCCTATTGTGAGTCCATGCAAAAATTATATGTTCCCAGATGTACACTAAACAAATGTATAAGAGAAAAATTAAACTGTTAGAAACAGGGAAATTCATATGTAATTTTTCTCAAATATTCAGTAATGAATATGGTCGAATTTCGACTGCTGGGCGAACCCTAGTAATTCTAAACATGCGACTGAAATTTTTAAAAAATATAACCGTAATGAAAATCAGAAAATACAAACTACATTTTTTGGGCTATCACAAAAGTTTATGCACAAATCAGATTTTATGCAAATATCTCTTGAAACGTGATGTGCAAAGGACCAGCGCAGTTCTTTTCAACGAATTATAAAGTGTAGCAATGGTTTAACGTGTTATCAAAATGCCGAAGTTTCTGCAGTTCTCAATCGAAGAAGTTGCGAAACTCAGAAAGCTAAAGGGAAATCCCTTATGAAAATTTCAGAGATTTTAAATCGGTTTAATTTATAATGTTCTGAAACGTGGAACACAATTCAAACCTACGTATTGCTAAGGAAGGCCGAGAAAAACTACCTTTCGTGAAGATAGAATAATTAAAAGGATGGCCCTAACTGGAAATTTGTCTTTTAATCAGATAAAAACTCGACTAGGATCAAAAATATCACATGACACCATACGCAGACGAATAACTGAATCAGGATTTATCGAAAAACAAAAGCTAGCTCGTAAACCTTTTCTGAAACAGTGTCACAATCAAGCAAGACTGCAGTGGGCAAAACACCACTTGCATTCTAGAGACCAATGGATTAGTGTTATATTCTCAGATGAAAAAAAAATGAGTTTAGACGGTTCAGATGGATTCTCATACTATTGGCGTGACTTAAGGAAAGATACGAAGTGCATATTCAGCAGACAAGGTGGTGATTTGCTCATGGTTTGGGCCCCTTTTACTTCAACGGACAAACTTCCCTTAGTTTTCTAAAGGGCAGAAAAATTAAGAAGCATATCAAAATACTCTAAGTGTGCATTTGTTGCCGTTTGGTGAAGTCCTAGGGGGTCCTAATTGGATTTTCCAGCAAGACAATGCTTCAATACACACTTCTCTTATCACAAAAGAGTGGCTTGCGTCTAAAAATATTAGTCTAATGAACTGGCCAGCACTCAGTCCACACAGATCTCAATCCCATAGAAAACATCTGGGGACTTCTCTCAGGTGACGTATACCAAAATGGAAAGCAGTATTGCTCTGTGAAAGAGCTCAAATCAGCAATTGAGGAAGCCTGGTACAGCCTCACTCCCGAAATCTTCCATAATCTCGCGCAATCAATGGAAAATCATGTATTCGAGCTCATCAGATGCAATGGTAACACCATAGACTACTAGAAGACTTTTATGCTTTCTTAAATGCAAATATTTTGTTTTTGTGCCTAAACTTTTGCGACAGCAAAATTTTGATTTTTTTAATGAAATCTTATTTTAATTTCTATGAATTGTTCCCAAATTCGAAACATAAATTTGTAAGCTGATTGCTTGAATACAATAAAAATTTCAAAGCTATTCGGTGTATACTTTTCTTTTTATCAAAAGATTTCGGTTGTGCTTAAACTTTTGTGCTGCACTGTACTAGCATTCTAAAATTTTACCCTGAATCAGCTTATAGTTAAATGTCCTTCCAGTACCGTATTTTTTTGTCTTCCATTACATTAAAAACCATATAAATTAAATACCCATTAAAATATTACCATGCCTCCTTGACGAGGGGAATGGTTCTGCTTTGCATAAAGAAACATTAGTTTCTATGCCCTATATATTATTGGTGAACTAACTGAAATTTAGTATTTCGGTAGCGGAAGTACATCAAATTGTCACCTCAGTAGTGGACCTATATCGTGGTTGAATAAAAAGAAATTTTAAATTACTTACCAAAAAATTTAACTAGACATTCAAAAAATAAAAGTTAACCTAAATATTATATGCTGATAAGTTTATTGAAATTACAATAAGTAACAAAAAAGAGATTTTTTGCTTTGTAAAAATACGAAATGAAAACTTGATTTTGCCCTTGATTTTCTGGAAGTCATCAAACTATTTGGGAAAAACAGGTTAAAATTCATGAAGTTCATTTATTTCTGAAGAGAATGGTATATGGCAAGTGACAGAATATTAAGTTTTAAAATTCAAGTGTCATGTCACATTTTTCCTGGAATTCACCTGTACTATTTTTTAAACTTATTTAAATGCAATGAGGCATACTTACTGAAGTGCTTGATATATTGTCTGATTTTTCAGACTCCCCGAGACTTGTATCATTGTCCAAATTTGAATTACAGGAACTGAAAAGATGTTCATGCTAAATTGATAGAGAAAACAGTTTAAGACAGAGGGAAAATATACCAACTAATACTATAAAGTACAGTGCAAAATTACAGTATAAAAATACAGTGAATCAAATTATTTGTGACACTACTGTAATATTATCTTTAGCCTTTAAGTACTGTATCATCACGTGCAAGCATTCTGGTACTTATGAGAAAAGTCCATAAACTGTCGATGAGGCAGACACAACGGGCGTGGAACATACATTTTTTAAAACGCATTATCTCATTTTGGGGAAAATAATCTACACAAAGAGAAGGAAAATAAAAAATGCACATGTGTCAAAAACAATTGAAAATATAACCAGTCAATCTTGTGTATGAAAAGGTTTTATTTTTGCAATCATGAATTTTGAAACAGGATAGATTTCACGGGGTTTTTTTTACGTTAATTGATCTAAATAAATACAAAATTTTTCTTCTTAATTCAACTGACAAAGGACCACACTCATCACGAATATGATTGCTATTTCTATTAGCAGAAATTAATTGCATTGTAAAACTGCTATTTTATGTACACTGTTTCAACATTAGCCATGAAATATATTCTGTAAATATACAAATGTTTTTTCTAAAATGCTGCAGTTCATGCAATTCTGTATAATTCTTTGTACGTTGACATATGTTGTGCTTTGACCGAAGAAGCATCAATACTATCAAAAGCAATAGCACCTGCTTTACTAGTACAAAATAATAATAATAATAAAATAAAAAAATAAATACTGAATAATTAAAAATTAGAATTATCACAAAGCACTAATATTTATTGGAGGAAGACAGTTATTAATAATCCTGTTGAAAGGAATTAACATAAATTATAAGAGTTTAATGGAAAATGATAACCATTGACGATCAATTTCTATTCTTGTTACAGGTTGTCGAAAAACATTGCCACACTTATACCTAAACCAAAAATAGTTCGGTAGGTACTAGCACAATCACATCCATAGTGTTTTAAATGTAATTGTGGTATTATAATTTTCAACTTGGAAAATGCTACAGATTTAAATGAAATACAGTTACATCGCTTTCTTAGCCTTTTCCTTTCCTTTTGCATTTATTGCGTAAAATCAAATATTAACAACTTTGAGGATGTTGAGCTCAGGGTTGTCCTGTTTTGTCCACCTTGGAAAAACCACTGGAAAAAACCCTCCCGGACAAAATGTCATTTCATCCACTTTTTCGGTAAACTTAAAAGTTTTTAGTTAAAAATTTGAAGTTTGAAAAAAGTGAAAATGAAAAAATTAAGATCAGTTGAAGTTTATGTAAATGCGTAGATAAATCAAATGAAGTATTAATAAGTTATAAAGCATGCAATAGCATTTATAGAAACAAACACATCAGCTGTGCATTTTCAGATATTTATCTGTGATGTGGATGTTTATTGCCCATAATAAATGCATTTATAAAATTAAAAAGTAAAAATAAAAAGTTTTAAAAGGTTGGAGTTTCTCAAAACATTAAAATCACAGTTTAAAAAAAATAAAGAAAAGAAAAGAAAAACTACTTGATATTAATAAAGGAAATGTTGACATGAAGTGAAATCTGTTTTTGTAATACAAATATAAAAATGATTATCTACAACAGGCTCTGAACACAGCTAGGCTGTTTCTAGTCAATTTATTAGTCCCCATTGAAGATTAATGGCCACTTTAAAGCTATCTACCCCCTTGCTCATTGTAGCCTCTTTCGGTACTCTGTTCTGAGTACCCACAACCCTACAAGAGTAGTAATTTGTATGACATTAACCTATCCATAAAAACATAAATATTTTGCTATAGGGTGACGTTAATAAAAACCGGAAAAATATAAGAGTAAAATGTTTTTAGTCTATAAATCTTCGTTTTGTAAGTATGTCACCAAGCATTTCTTTTGACTTTTCTATTAAATTTAATTTCTACTACTGTAATATATAATAGTGTAATCATGCCCAATAACTTATTCATTGTTAAATTTTATTACTTTTAAGTAAATTATGACCTAAAATTCGTTGCACCTATGTGTAATTAATTTTTTTTTTTTGATTTATTAAATTCTTAAGTTAATAATCATTCTATTTTAATTAAATGATTAATTTATAATACATAATGTTTTTGAATTGTGTACTAGTTTTATTACACCATAACAATAAATTTATGTGTGGATAATCAGTTGATTTTTCATTTCGTCCATTTCGTCCAGTTTTGTATAATTTCTTCCGGCGTCCCGGACTTTTTACACAAAAGTGGACAAAATAGCAACCCTGGTTGAGCTACCTCTAAAAGTTAAAATAATGAGTTCAAACTTCACAATAATCATTTTTTACAAAAAAAAAGGACCAAATAGAAGCTTAAGACTAGTACAGGGTTGCCACAGAAGTTCAAGAATGAAAATCCCTGACATTTCCAGGTGGTTTTGAGAAAAATTCCAGGTTATCGATCTCCACCTTCATTTTGCAACATTAATATATACATCTCAAATTTTTATAAAACTTACCTCATTTTCAAACTTTACAAACAATGGTTACCAAATTTAATTTACTCAAGCTGAAATAATCAAAAATATGTACTAAGGGTGGTTCAATTTTTTTTTCTCTCTCAGCTCGAATCCAAGACACCTCTTGTTTTTTTTAGACTTACTAATAGTATTGTGCTGTAAAAGTTTTAGCTTCTTACTCAAATTTTAAGACAGTGCTCAATGACCCCTTAATTTAACATTAGCTCTAGCATAGAAAAAGTCACAAATTTAGAAACATTTAATTTCCCCAGCTGTTTTTTTTTTTAAATGTACGTAATTATTTTATTGCAATGAATATGCATATAACTCGTGTAGATTATAGTATGTAACATTGTTTTTTCAGTTCAATGTATTTTTTTAATCCCCTCCTCATACTTATGAAGTTTGAGGGAGGGGGTCGAGCACCCTCTTTCAGTTGGAATAGGAAGTTAAAATTCTTCCAGTATTTTACTATCCACAAGTCTAAAAACATTGAGTGGTGTCCTGTTTTTTAGGAGAAACCTTTTTTTTAAGTGTATTTTTGAACTACCCTAATGTACTAACACAAGTGAAGCAAATCACTGTAATAAACAATTAATGTTAATGTAGCATATCTAATTTTCAATAGCGAGGAGCCACTGCCTTACATCAAGTGAAAGAACAGCAAAATTAACAATTGTGACATCTGTATCACAAAAATAAAGTTAATTGCTAAAATAATCTGAACTAAAAACTTATGAAACCTAAACTTTTTCAATTATTGCCTTCTACCCCTCCAATCCATTGAACTCAAAGCGCTTTTAGACTTTGGCCTGTAAAAAAATCATGCATCTTTTAGCTTCACATATTTCCCTGTTTGTTGCTCATAAAACAGGGGTGCTCCCCCCCCCAAGTTCAATGGCACCCCCCCCCCAATATTTTTGAACGCCTTAGCACTTTTTTTATTTTTAACCCTCTTTTTTATTTATTTTTTTTACCTATTTATTTATTTTTAACTATTTTTGTTTTGAAAGAAAAGTGTGCTCGCTCCCCAATAAAATACACACACACAGATGAAAATAATAAAGTAAAATAATATGAGTAGCTAATTTGAATAAAAATAAAGTAAAATAAATAATTAAAAAATCCCCCCCCCCCCAAAAAAAAATTTTGATGGCCAACTTGCGCCATAATCACTCTTGTGGGCACCCTGTCATAAAGTTAAATTTTGAGCATTGATCAGAAACTTCTCTGATGTGCAGATTTTTTTTAATCGGATCACTTTTATTTTGAAAGAAAGAAGCACATTGGAAGTCTTTAAAGATCACTACCAAAATACTAAAAGATTAGCGATACTTCTGTAAAAAAGAAACTTTCTAAGTTTAAAATTGTCTAATGAACTAAATTTACAGAACAAAATTGTTTAGAATAATACGATTTCATTAATTAACTTAAAGAAATAATATAAAATATGAAAAGATTATTGCAGCTAATTAAAAACTTCAGTTGCACTCGCAGACAAAACAATGTGCTGTGCATCATAAGAACTTCAGAACTGCTGACGTAAACAAGCAGCGTTTAAACAGAGCCCGCTCAAACGAGGAAGAAAAGAAGTACCTTCTGCACATGTCCGCCGCCGACTGCTATGGCGCAGGCGCCAATGGCAGAGAGTTGATAAAAAGAACTGCAGGGGGAAGAAGAAAGAGGGGAATGACGAAAGGACGAATGGGAAGGGAATGGCGGTGAAAAAAAACAAGGCTGAAAGTTTTTTTTTGATGTCATAGATCGCGGGCTGCGCTAAGAACGATCGGAAATATGCAATTTTTCATTTTCCCTGACATTTCTCTGATTTTTGGCCATTTTCATTTTCCCTGACAATTCCAGGTTTTCCCGGTTTTCTCGGTGCGTGGCAACCCTGTAGTAAAAATCAGACATTTTTTTTAAACGGCCTTTTACACTACCTTAGCCTACATTCACATATGTAATTAATATTGGAAAAGAAATTAAGTGCATTTATAATATAGAATTAATGTATATTTAGATTTTTGGCTTTGTGTTGAGTTTTGATGCTCAGTTCTTGCAAAAATACAGTGCTAATTAAGATTTTTTTTATCATTTTATTTTTTATTTATTTATTTTTTGTAAATGCTGACTCAAACATGTGTTCCATAATAAGCTAATTTTTATGAAAGTTTTACATTCCTTTGCAAATAAAAATTATTTGGATTTATTTTCTGATTATTCTTTTAAGAAAATAATTTTATTATCTAGAAGAACATTATTACTATAGTTGAATACAAAAACTCAAAACATGAATCAGAAATATAAATATAACCTATTGCTATATGATCAACTCATTTAATTTCGTTTTCAATCTTAATTACATCTGTAACTGTAAATTTTTTAACTGAAGATCTCTGGAACAATTTGTATGCAACGGTTAACGATTCCAAGATTTTCTTTTTTTAAATTTTTTTACAACGTGAACCTATTTTCAGCTTTGGAGCTCATGCAAGAGGGGGCGATGCTCCAGTTTTGCACCGAAAAATTGAAGAACATTAAAAAATAAACCAGAAAAAAAAATCATGACTTTTTTAATTTGGGGCAAGGGGGGGGGGGGGAGAGAGAAAATACACTTTGTCCTGATATGTAAAAATAGGCGCCAATGTGTTTCGATCAAAGACCTTAAAGCAGCATTAGAGCAAGCATGGTATGAGTTAACTTCCTGGGGCGTGCACAAAATTTTTGGGGCCCCCTCCCTCCGTATTGTTCTCCCCCCCCCCAAGTCTCAACATATGTTTCACCCTCATTTTAAAAATCGCAGGCCCCCTTCAGGATTGGGACCAGGGGCCATCAGGTGTTCCCCCTCCCCCATGCTTGCTCCACAGGTAATGCAAAACTTAATACTTTCGATGGAAAACCGAGTGTTTGAAGTAATTAGAGGCAATGAAACACAATTAAATATTACTGCTTGTAACTCTCTTTTTCAACCTTGAATGTAATTTACAAAGTAAAAAGTGTCTGTGATTATGAGACTCCTGTTTTTCAAAAAAAAATTCAACACATGTTTTATCAAATAAATAAACCTTAACTTGTGTTTCTCTATATTATTCATGTAGTTTATTGCTACACACTAGCAAGAAAAAAATTATCTTCATTCTTATTTTTACTATGAATTGAACTTTCTGTCTATGCCTATATTTTTGGGACAGGTTGTATAGTTTTAAGCACAGCAGAGCCAGAGGACATCAACCAGTTATTTAAATTGATTGAAATGGGATATTGTTGGGATAAATTTTTGTATAAATGTCACAAAGAGGGGGCAGGTTTTTTTTTTTTTTTTCAGTTTTTTAAATCTTGAGCAAGGAAATTTGAAAAAATTACAACTTCAGTAGAGCTGTTAGGCATTTAGAATAGTGCACAGGAAGCAACTGTCAGCACCATTTTCTTTTCTTACAATGCTGAAATTAGTTGAACAAATACTGAATGCATTAACATTTCAATTTTGAGCATGTTTTAAAGTGATAATAAATGTTACAAACCTCTGCCAGCTTCTTTTGGCATTCTAATAACATGTTTCTTGTTTCTTGCAAATCTTCCAATAATTCAACTTTTTCAGCAACATATTCTTCAATCTTAGAGAGAGCAATATCAAGTTGCTCTTCTATAGAACAATTTTCATTTTCACCCTTATTATATTCTTGACTGAAAATAAAAATATGTACTGCTGTCATTAATTTCTTTATACATATACATACAGGGTGTTCCAATTTAAACTGCAAGACCTCTAATTTCACAACTGTTAGTCCTAGGTACATATTTCCAGTTGCAAAGATGTTCAAAATCAGATGCAGATTTAAGACATTGAAAGTTTGAAGCAAAAATAGAAATGAGTCAGAAAGTACAAAATTTAACTTTTTATATGGGTCATAGGACCCCCAACTTATATTTATAGAAATAATCTCTACTAAAGATATTACTTACACAAAAAACTTGACATTTGTGCGACAAAAACTCAAGGAGATATTTGAGTTCAAAGTTTTAAGGGACCATACAGAAGATGAAATTAGTCACAAAACGCTGCATTTCATAGCTAAGTGAATCTTGGTCATACTAATGTAAAACTTTTTGTGTTGGAATGATTTTTCAATGGAGAAAATTTCCCTGAATATAAGTTAGGGAACTTAGGTCTCGTATAAAAAGTTGAATTTTGTATTTTTTGACTTGTTTTTATTTTTGCTTCAAACTTTCAACATCTTAACTCTGAATCTGATTTTAAACATTTTTGCAATTGGAAGTATGCATCTAAAACTAATAGTTGCAAAACTAGAGGCCTTGCAGGTTAAAATGGAACACCCTATATATATATATGTATATATGTGTATATATATATATATATATATATACATATATATATATATATATATATATATATATATATATATATGGTAATAGCTTCATGTATGAAATGTATATAAGGGCAGTTCATTGGCATGGTTTTCATTTGTACCTAAGTGTTTCACATGAAAAGGTTTCTAACCTAGTAATAGCTGTACCAAACAACTGTACTTAATGATTGAGATTAGTGATGTGTGCAACCACTAGAGATGTAAAATTTCCGGAAATTTCGAAGCGGTGGAAAAAAAAGTTTTTTTCGAGGCAAATTGGAAAAAATGAAAAAATTGATTTTTTTATGAATAAAAATAGGGTTTCTTAATAGCTCTCTGTTTCTTGTAACATATAAAGGGTTAAGCATTAAAAAATATGTGCAGTTCACACATCTTTTTCTTTTTCGACATAAATACACATAAAGGTAAGTTTACTAAGAAAAAAAACCTTTTCGTTTCATAACTGAGAGTTTTCTTGGTCAAACACCAGAAATAAGTCAAGTCGTCGTTCAACCAATAATATTGCTTTTTCTTTTTCTTGCCAACAGAAACCCCAAATCAAAACTGCATAATGGTTTCTAAAGCTGAACCAAATCTTAAACTAGAGTTTTAGTTTGTTCATACGGCGGTGCTAAGCACAGTAGCACAAGTAGTCATACCTGCACTTTTGAACAAAACTGAGTTATTATAACCAAGTTTTTCTCTAACCTGTATTTTACTTAATAAATAAGATTTTTTAAAGTCATTTGACCAGGAACTATTCTTTAAAAAAAATTCTGAAAAAAAAACATCTGAATCAAATATATGGAAGAGTCAAACTTTAAAACAGCTTGAGCTCAACTGCAGATTCCTCTTTTGTACTCAGCACGGCAGTATACAGGGTGTGACAAAAAAAAAAAAAAAATCTTGGACATCATCGAATGAAAGTAAAAAATTTCATTTTAATGAGAAATTTCATTTTAATGAAAAAAAAAATGGTTTGTTTCCGTTTTTTCTGAAAATTTCCGTTTTTTTTTACAACTTTTCATCTCTAGCAACCAATGATGTGATAATCACAGGAATCAATGTGGTATAAGCAACGGGCATGTTCTTCAGACAGGGCACCAAAATTTGGTTTTAATTAGTAATGGGGGGTTTATTAGTAATTAGGGGTGAGCTGGTTGGTCCTCGTCCTGTCCCTGGATAGCTGTTATTGTTAACGGTGAACTGAACGCCAGCACTCCGTTTGGTGACCAGAGCAGAATAGTCCCAACGTAGTCAATGTGTGTCGTAAAAAGCGACTAAAATGGATACCCAATCTAAGGTGTGAGGCACCGTGCTGATGGATGAATGGCATCTGGGTTTTCTGATGTCTCAAACGGTCCCCTCGAGGAACCAGGCGAAACCTCGTTGTATCCAGCCTTGCACCTGTACAGGGAGGCTATGCGGGTGTCGACATTTTTTCACCTCCCAGTTCTCAGGTTCTCTTATGGATAATTCAATTATAAATAAAGAAACAAAAAATAATTTGGAAAATAAAAACAACAAAAAAAATGAAGGGTTGGGTTCTTCTGCTGAAGATACCCAATCAGCCCGTGAAATGGCTCCTATGGAGCTGGATCCTGGCGCAAAAGGTGCAACAAGCAACCTTGCTGTTGGAGGCGGCGAGGATGCAGTTCTGCAATCTGCCAACTCTGCAGTAGGGGGGCAGGGTGCACCTTCAAAATCACAAAAGCGCAGACAAAAGAAAAGAAAGCAGGCACGGGAGGCGAAAGCTACTGGGTCAGCCATTCCTGAGAAGGTTGGAGGAACCAAACGGCTTCGGTCGGAGGTTTCAACCCCTTCTCCTGCTCAAACTACCACAGCTAAAAGAGTGAGGACAGGTCACTTGCCGACCTATGCCCAGGCAGCAAGTATGTTTAAGATGGTTGTCATTAGAGAAACTTATCCAAGGGAGGGGTTATCCCAAAATGAGGCGGAGAGGATCCAACTCGAAATCCTCAAAAGAACGGATCTGATCCCCACTGGGGAGCATACTCCAAAAATCCAAAGGGCTGTCGCACATGCTGGTGCATTGATTGTCCATTGTGACGATACTGAAACCACTGTGTGGCTCCGGAACATACTCAATGGCAATGTTGAAGTTATTGGTGACACTGCACTAAAGGTTGTCTGGGCTAATGAGTTACCAAAGCCTATTAAAGTTGCCTTCAAAACCAAGGATGTCTTTACTAGAGATGCAGGAGTGTTGCTTAAAAGAATCAACAGATTAAACCCTGAGTTGAAATCTGAGGAGTGGCGTTTCATCCACAAAGTGGAGGAACAATACACCATAAGATGGATCTTTGAGGTTGATCTGGAGTCTGCTGAAGCAATCAAAAATGCTGATTATGGAGCCTATACTGGCCTTGATCGTGGTACTTTCAAGATTCTGAGTGATCCCAATGTCAAGACCGGTGTGGCTCAAGTGGAGCAGGCTTCTACATCAAAGGAGCAGGGTCCTCCTTCACAGGAGGAAACCCCAAAGGTAAGCAGCTCTGGAGAAGACAGTACTATGCTCTCTCTTAGTATGTTAGAAATTGACTCTGGCTCTCATGAGACTCTCACGCCTACTTCGCCTATGTTGCAGGATGAGACTTTATCTGAGTCTAAAGGGGCGGTAGCTGTTAAGCCTCCTTAGTATTTATTGGGCTTTTGCCCCTTCTCTCTCTCTCTTTTTTTTGGCTCTATTATGATTATGGGCATTAAAATAGCACAGATTAATCTTCACCATAGCCGTGCTGCTTCTGCTCTTTTAAGTAGGAGGATGGCTAGAGGCGATTTTGATATTGCATTGATTCAGGAACCTTGGACCAGACATGGTAATATCCTTGGTCTAAATGTTAAAGATCATAAGTTGCATTATGATCTTACTTGTGCTAGACCCAGAGTCTGCATTTTTGTTTGCACTAGGTTAAATGCACTTAATCTCATTAAGTACTTAGACTGAGATAATGTTGCTGTCAGGATCACTTATGGAGATGATGGACAAAAGGAAGAAATTATCTTTATGTCGGCTTACTTACCGTTTGAAAAGCAAGAACCTCTCTCTGAGAGTATGAAAGCACTCATTGAGAATTCTAAAAGTAACAATAAGAAGTTCATCATCGGTTGTGATGCCAATGTTGTTTGGGGCAGCTCTAACTGTAACAAACTTGGTGATAACTTGTTGGAGGACATTTTAATGTATGACCTTTGTCTTTTAAATAAGGGCAATGAACCTACCTTTGTTACATGCAATAGCAAGGAGGTTATTGACCTTACAATCTGCAACAATTCTTGTGTTGATCAGGTGACGGATTGGAAGGTATCTGATGAAACAACTTTATCTGATCACCGACTAATCTCTTTCTCTGTTACAGGTCTAAAAAGAGACATACTTTCCCTTTTAGGAATCCCAGGAACACCAACTGGGAGGCCTTTAAGGAGGACCTCAAGTTGTCAATTCACGGTTTGTCTGATAAGTTTAATTCATTATTGGATTTGGAGTTGTCTATTGACCAGTTGCAACGTGCCATTCTCCAATCCTACTACCAGAACTGTAAGGCTAATGTCACTGACTCGCCAAGGTTAGTTCCTTGGTGGTCTAGAGAGATCAGTGACCTACGTAGCAAATGCAGAAAGCTCTTCAACAGAGCTAAGAAGAATGGTGATTGGGGTACTTATAAAAGCACCCACACTGATTACAATAAAGCCATCAGGGATGCTAAATATGCTTCCTGGAGGAATTTCTGTGATAATATTAATGATGTTCCTGCTATGGCCAGAATTACAAAATTCATGACCAGAGACAGGAATTGCGACCTAAATACACTAAAGCGCACTGACGGTAGCTTCACTCAATCTGGAGGTGATACTCTAGCAGAGATGCTAAAGGTCCACTTTCCCGGTTCAAATGTTATAGATGGCCCACTCCCTTCAGCCATATTACCTGTTAGATGGTGTACAAAGTGCAAATGAGACTGTGCTAGAAGCATTGTCACTTATGAAAGGGTTCTTTGGGCAATTAACTCATTTAAGCCTTTCAAGACTCCTGGTACGGATGGCATCGTTCCTGCTCTTCTTCAGAAGGGTATTGAGGTTCTTGCCCCTGTACTCTGTAGGATTTTTAGAGCTTGTATTGCTTTCGAGCACGTTCCAACTGCTTGGAGGCATACCATGGTTATCTTTATACCAAAAGTTGGAAAAGATAACTACTATGAGGCTAAGTCTTTTAGACCTATTAGTCTCACCTCCTTTTTATTGAAGGCTTTGGAGAAGTTGGTTGAGAGACATATTAGGGAAACAGTGTTGAAAGTCTCCCCTCTCTCTCCTTCTCAGCATGCTTATCAGCCTGGCAGGTCTACTGAAACTGCCTTATATAGTCTCTCCTTTATTTTGGAGAAGTCTTATAAGGATAAGGAGTTAGCTCTGGCTGTCTTCCTTGATATTGAAGGTGCCTTAGAGTCCCTGTTACTACTATCTTGAGAGCCCTTGCCAGTAGGGGTATTGATGTAACTATTGTTAATTGGATTGAAAATCTGTTACGGTATAGGTTTGTCAATGCCTCTCTTAGTGGTGTTGATTTAACTGTTCACGCAAATGTTGGATATCCACAGGGTGGTGTTCTTTCACCTATCCTTTGGTGTCTTGTTGTAGATTCGCTGCTTGAAAGCATTACTTCTTCTGGCCTTTTTTGCTGTGGCTATGCTGATGATGTAGTCATTGTGGTCAGAGGCAAGTTCTTAGACACTGTCTCCTCAATCCTATCACATGGTTTAAAATGTGTGGAAAGATGGTGTCATTCTGAGGGTCTTTCTGTACATCCTCTTAAGACCACTATGGTTGGTTTTACATGTAAAATAGCAATCCAGGTGAGTAATATTACTTTTTTCAAACAAACTCTCAGCTGCGCTGACGAGGTCAAGTATCTTGGGATCTATTTTGACTCCAAGATGAACTGGAAGAAACACTTCACCCACTGTTTGGCAAAGGCTAATAAAGTCCTTTGGTCTTGCAAGAGAGCTATTGGTAGAACCTGGGAGCTCAGCCCCAGGGTTACCCATTGGATCTACAAGATAGGTTATCTGTCCCATCATTAAGTATGGCTCTATTGTCTGGTGGTCAAGAACTAAACTTGACATTGCTAAAAATGAGCTTAACAAGCTGCAGAGGTTAGTCTGCATAGCCATGACTGGCTGTATTAGGACAACGCGCACTGCTGCGCTGGAACTACTTTTAAGTTTATATCCGCTCCATATGCGGATTGAAGCTGAAGTTTTCTTGTGTATGGAGAGGCTTAAATGCTCAAATCAATGGAAAGCCTACTCTTGTTACCTTTCCTGGAAGTACTTTGATAAGGATGTACTTACTCATCCTCTTTCTGGCCTGCCAAGTGACTACATGCTTGGCGAGTATGCTTTTGATAAGCCATATCAGGTTATCTTTCCTTCTAGGAGTGACTGGAGGGATGTTACCTTATCTCATGGTAAAGATTGCACTCTCTGGTACAGCGATGGTTCTAAGATGAATGAAAGGACTGGGGCTGGGGCTTTTTGTCCCGGTGATGGTATTGAATATTCCTGTCCTCTGGGCAAATTTACTTCTGTTTTTCAGGCTGAAATTTATGCTATCTTGGTGTGTTGTGGTATTTGCCTGAGTCGTGGCTATAGAGACCGTTGTGTTCATATATGCTCTGATAGTCAGGCTGCCTTAAACGCACTCAAGAAGGTTGTTATGACATCCCACATCGTTTGGGAGTGCTATAATTTGCTCTGCAATCTTGCAAAGCTGAACAAGGTTACCCTTTGCTGGGTACCTGGACACTCTGGAGTGCAGGGAAATGAAAAGGCCGACTATCTTGCTCGGAATGGTTCTGATATCCCTTTTGTTGGCCCAGAGCCAGCAATTGAAATTTCGAAAAATCTTATTAGAACTGCTGTTTTTGATATTTTTGGTAAAAAACAGTATAATAACTGGCGCAACCTTGATGGACAGCGGCAGGCGAAAGAACTTAATAGAGGTTGCACTAGTATTAGGACAAAGGAGCTCTTAAGTCTGAACCGCAACAGCGTCAGAAGAGCTATTGGCCTCCTTACTGGTCACTGTACCTTGAAGCGGCATCTTACTATTATGGGCGTGTCTGATGACCCAATTTGTAGAGGCTGTCGCTTTCATGAGGAAACTGTTGCACATATTCTGTGTGATTGTGATACCTTTTCTGTCTATAGGTTTGAACACCTTGGCCGCCACTTACTTGATCCTTGGGAAATCTATGATATTCCCATTAAATGCCTGCTAATCTTTGCGACGGCTACTGGTCTTTTTTAAGATTTTTGTTTGGGGTTTAGTACAATAGACCTCTGGTCGCAGTGCTTGGCTCTGCTGAGCCCACCTCTCCTTCATTTCATTTCATTCAATGGCAACTGAACACAGACTCGAATGCCTTCAAAGTCAGCACAACATCTTTCTGCAATGCTTCTCCTGGGCATGTGACCATATTGGATGGAGCCAAGATGACGAGAAAACTGTAGCTTGGTCAATGGAGTCCTGATTTCAGCTCATAAAAGCTGATGGTAGGGTTTAAGTGTGACATAGAGCTCATGAAATAATGAACAGAAGTTGTCAACGCACTGTGCAACCTGCTGTTGACTTCATAAAGATGTGGACTGTTTTCACATGCCATGGACTCAGTCCTATGGTTCAATACAACCTATGACAGGCTGAAAATTCCAAGTAATTTGAAAACTTGGTTTTAAGAAAAAATCTTGAAAAAATGTCCGAACTAGTTTTTGCTTGTCCTCTGTACAGTCAACGCTGTATAGAACGACCTCCTATTACTGCAACGCTTATAGTGACCGAAGCATGAAGTCTCATTTCTTATTCCATAGATGCAATGTTGTTTTACTGCCCAATAGAGTGTCCGAACTAAACCGTTCATTCCAATAAAACATCCAAAATTAAGTTTCAATTTTTAAAATTATCCTCAGGACTAACTATCCTAAAACTAAATATTTAAACATTTTATGTTTCTAAAGGTAAAATATTTCCATTGAAAAGAATTATTCGTTAGTTTTGGGTCAAAAAAGAGATGAAAACCGCACACAAATAGTAGATATTAAGAATAATATATTTTTTTAAAGTCAATAAAGCAGAAAGCTTCTGCAATTGCAGCATACATTTTTTAAAAAGAAAAGAAACTAACAAAAAATTTAAACTTATTTTGTTAGTTCCTTGATTCTCTTTTAAAAAGAAGCATAACTATGAGAAATTATCTGGGCACATTTAACCTCTTGTTATAGTGACCGATTTTGTTTGGACGACAGGGGTCATTATAACAAGCGTTGACTGCATTAACTGAGGTTTATAAGTTAGAATCTGGTAATACCAGGTGAAAATTTTCTTTTCCTAAAGAGGACTTGTTCTATGAGCTAGGTGTGAAATTCTCTGTCCCACTAAAAGGAATTTTAAATGTGCATATTTTTACTGTTTTAACCTATTAATATAACTGACAGATTCATCACATAAGAAGACAATTATTACAGTATGTTTTAAAATTGTCCCTAAATATTTGAAAGAGTTGATTGCTAAATCACTGAATTCTGAGGAATGTATGTCACAAAAAATTAAATTTTATAATATTTGTAAATTTTATAGCTTGTAAATTAAAACACTTACTGCTTCTTCTACACATTTATGTAACTAAAAAGAAATTACAGAACAATTAGATTTTTTTAACAAGTATTCTATTTTGAAAATAGGCAAATTTATCTTGTAACTTGAGTCCAACGTAACGTGCAACACAGCTAATCAAGATAATATTAACTTCTTGATAGTACATAATGTATCCTAATGTTAATTTAAGGGAGAATGGGAGGTTAGCATTAATACAAATACCTATATATGATTAATAATACTATTGATATTAATTTAATAGCAAAATTTTATTAATGTTTTAACTATTGCAGGAGTCAATAGTTTGGCCCTTCAAATTTCTAATATGTGTACATTATGTATTCCATGTAAACATTTTTGCCTTATGTAGTTTTAAAAGATTTCTACCAATAAAAAAGAAGTTTTTAAACTAAGACATCAGTAACAGCAGAATGACAGAAAAGGTACCCAGAAAAATCGGTAATACATATATACAGAAACGTTATTTCCAGAGGAAAGAGTATAGGAAGAGGAAACTTGAAAAAACACTAAAGATGTTGCCTTTATGTAGTTTCAGAATGAATTGAAAAATAAAGAAAAAAAACTTTAAAGGGAAAAAAGTGGCTAAGTTCAGACTTAAAACCACCTCAAAAAGTATACAAATGTGTAAAGAATACAAGGGAAGGCACAAGCCAAAGTTAGGCAAGGTTTGCTCAACTCAACTCCTTGCAAAGGTGTAGTTGTCAGAAAGTTTTGAGCAGAAGGCAGACTCCGAAGTGGTTTTTTTGGGGGAAAAAGTAGGAAATAAGGAATCAAAAATTGAAAAAGTAGGAAAAAAAAAAAATCGCTTAAAAAAGTAGGAAAAAATAGGAAAGAGATGGGACTACACACACGTCAAAAGGAAACAAATTTAGGAGTAAATTCTATTTCTAATGTAAAATAAACTAACAGTATTTTTGATTTAAAACTATCCCAAAAATAAACTAACAGTACTTTTGAAATATTTAAAGGCTTTAATGAAAGGCCGAATCGCAAAACAAAATTAAAGAAACAAGCTGACAATCATCAGTATGAAAAATAAACTGGTGGAAACAAAGATATATGAAAATAAAATCCAAAACGAAGAAACACCTTTTAGACAATAACAATAATAAAATTTAAAAAAAAAAAAAACCAATAATAATAATAAAACTCATATTTTGGTGCTATAAAAACCGTTTTTGTCAACGATTTGTTTTGTCCAAAAAGGAAAACATTCTTTCGAGAGCATCCATTTATCATTTGAAAATACTAACACTTTCAGCTCCTATTGTCATAAACTATGATACAAAAAGCAAAGCAAATATTAAATTAGTTTTAGTTAAAAATAATGAGCAGCTGACATGCATTCTTGCATAAACAGGGGCAGATGTTTGCATTTGAAGAAAAAGGAAAAAGACTGAAAATGCAGAACTAAAATAAATTTGTTCTTAAATATGGGACATAAAATTTATAATAAAATAATTTAAATAAATAACGAAATAAGTAAACTATAGGGTTTGTATTATGTTGTGTACTTTTAGCATTCAACATAAATTTTTGTTTCAGGCACGTCATTTATGTGGTGTCAGTGGGGTCACTTTCTCCCCTCACTGGCTTTGGCAAATTAATGCTTAACTATACAAGTTTGTGGGGGTTTTTGTTGTTTTCAGATAAAATTTGCATTCAGTATACATTCTTTGCTAGCCACCCCCGGGGAAAAATCAGAATGACGGGCCAGTTTTAATTTGAATCAAGCAATAAAAACGAATATTGTTTTATTGGTTTGATGATTTTTTACCTCTTTTTTGTTCCAAAATCTGTCACTGGAAGAAAAAAAAAAGGAAAAATACATGCATGGTAAACATAACATTTTTATCAAAGTCAAAGATCAGTTACTAATGTTTCTCTGCGCATAAAAACGAAGACATGTAGTTTCGTTCAATCCTCATCATACGACAAAAAATATTCATTCGGAAATTTTTCACGAAATTGAGAGTGGGGGGGGAGGGAGCATCTGGTATCAAATGCCAGCATATATCTCTTCCACCCCCAACCCTTTGATCAGACGCCCTGAGTACAATAACTTACAGTAGATACGTCACAACGGTATAATTGCCGCACCCCGAAAAGAGTAAGAGTATAAAAAATTTTTATATGTTCCGAAATGCAGCATTTGCCATAAAGGCGGCACATAAAAATTATGAGCAACTCCTCGATATTGATGATATATCAGAGTGAAAACACCCATTAAAAAGAAGAAAAAATACAGTACATATTTGCTTGTGGTTCTATCCCCCAACTTTTAAAAATGTGAAGAAATAAAAACTGAATCTCGCATTTAAATTGATTTTAGGTTTTTCTCCAAAAATAAGGAACGTTTTGCCCATCTAGGTTTTGCCGTGTTTTTTTTTCTTGCAAATACATTCTTTGCAAGGAAAGAAAATGAAATTTTAAAAATTTTATTATCATGTTTACGATTTACAATGAACAATAATCATATTTATGTATGAAAAAAGTTTGTTTCTGCGATTACTTTTGAAGTGATCCGTTTTTGCGAATTTCTGTTATCTATGCCTCTTATTTTGTACTAACATCAATAAAATATGTACAGTGTACAGGTTTTTCATTTTTGCTTCCTTACGTTCCTTTTATGGTTTTTCATTGCCGTTCTTTTTAAATAGAGATCCATTTCACTTGTAATCAATTACACAAAAAATTGGCAAATTGGAAATCTGGCTTTTCCCGCACTTTTTGGACAGTCGGCCGTTTACTTTAATTAAAGCTTCTAATTGAGAGGTAAATAATATATAATTGCATCAGAATGGGCCAGTATCTGTTTCTTTATTTTTTTCGTTAAAAAGTAGGACTGAAGTCGGGGCGATAAAAAGAAAGGTCGATCATAAACACCGCAACGGCATAAAAGTCACTTACCAATATTTAACTTTTAACCACGCAGACGCCGCAGTGTTCCTTACAGAAATTACTGCCGTCAGTGAATTAAAAACTTAGGATTTTCTTGTTTATTTTGCTTTTTAAAACTGAAACATGCAGAAGGTGCGGCATTGTAAAAATAAGAAAAAATGCACAATTAGAAGTGCTATACTAAAGAGAGAAAAAGTAGGAAAAGAAAGGGAAAAGTAGGAAAATAAGGAGAGAGCTCTAAAAAATAGGAAAAAGTAGGGAAAATAGGAACTCTTCGGGGTCTGAGAAGGTTTCAGTGTCCAGAGAACGCACCCAAAGAAAATTCTTGATTCTAAGAAAATTTAAGCTAAATTTAAAAATTTTTGAAAAGAATGTATTAACTAGATTGGTTTTGAGGGAGAAAAGACTTACTTTCAGTATGAGAAAATTTTAAATCGAGCTCGACATTTAATTAATTTTTATTTGAGTTGTTTAAAATCCATCCTTCATCAGTCTTAGTTGAGAAAAGTGAATTCTTTGAAGAGCCTACTTCTAACAGTCAACTAATATTACACCCATATTGCAATATTAAATGTTACGATTGGTATCAACTAGAATGTAATGGTCTATTGTTGACCGCAAAAGTTACCAGATGTATCAAGGTGGAACAACTTGAAATCACTACAATGTAACCAACAGGAAAAGTGACATGAAAACATGTCACCCCTAAGTTGATTCCTACTAAGTTTATCCTCTAAGTTGATTCATACACTACCAATTCTAATTCTATGATTCAAGATTATATTTTACACTTGTACTACTGTTCTTCATACAGAATAATTGTTTTTTTTTTTCTCTTTTTAGAAATGATTTTCAACTTTTATTAGTTTTAATGTTCTTTAATATATGCTAATTTTTAATTAGAAGTGATTCTTTTTAATTTAAAATAAGCAATTAAGCATTAACCTGCAATGAAATTAAGCAAAATTGCAACAAAATTTAATATTAAGATGCTTTGAAATTAGTAATATCTTAATGGCAAAGACTTAAGTAGGAAAAGTAATGTGAGTCACAAGAGTGTAATATGAGTCACACCCAAAATATTGATTAATATAAGTAATGGCCGTAGAATAAAATTCATTTTTGAGGGCCATTGATCTTCATTGGGTACTAATAAACTGACTAGGACCAGCCTAGATGGGCCCAGAGCCTGTTGCTGGTCATCACATTTGGATAAGTTACATGACTGCTTTACCGAATCTCAAACACAAAACATCTTATAGAACTGCAGCAAGATTTTTAATCAAAAAGCAAGGCACAGGCTGAATTTGACAGTGAAAATTGACACATCATGAGATCTTATAAAACAATTTACCTTTTTGCTTTTAAACGAAGGGAATCTTGTCTGTGCTTAGCTTTCATGCATTTTATAAGCTGAACAGATTTCTTCTCTGTAATTACTCTATGTTCTCTTTCATAAGCAAGTAACTGTCTTAATTGCTGAAAATAAAACAAATATATTTATAGAAAGGTTTTAAAACTAAAAATGAAACTGAGTTCCATAAAGCGAAGAAGGAAAAATACCCTTTACCCCAAAAAATAAAGAAATACTACTATATGTCAGTGAGGCAAATGACACACTTTAACACAGTTGGATAGTAAAAAAAAACAAACATTTTCATAGTCCAACTTTGAGCTCAAGAGAAATTTCAGACTATTCTCATTTTAAATTGCCACACCGCTTTGAGGCACATACCTATATGATGTTGAAAATTGGTCTAACGGTCTAGGCGCTATGAGCAACACAGAGATCCACTTTTAGCTTTATTATTAGTAAAGATTACAATTTAAAAAGGGAGGAAACCTTTCCCACAAACATAAGACATATACAAATATGTCTAAAACTGTGTTTTTAAAGCAACAACTTCTAAAAATTTCTTAGCGAGCCTTTCTCTCCCTCTGACATCATTAAGGATTCTTAAATTTTGATTTCAATTTTGAAAAATTTTTAAGGGAGAGCCACCAAAAACTCCTTTTTTTTACAATTATTGAAGATCTGCTAAAATAATTTTTCAAGTTTCAATTTTGATAAACTTCTGTAGAGGGCCTCGAATCTCTCCTTTCCCTAACATTACCTAAAATCACCTAAATCTGCATTTTTTCAAACTGTAATTTCAAACATTTTCTGTTTTAGAACTATAATTCAACAACAACATCTTGTAGCCTCCTCTCCCTAAAATGTACAAAGATTGTCATGATGCGCGTGTTTAATTTTGAAGAACCATTCAAAAATCAAAAAGATAACAATTCTAGGCCGTGGAAGTGGAAGCATCGCAGCCGCACATAACCTCAGATCAACGACTGCCTTGAATGCCAAAGAACAAAATTTGAAAAGACTTACCCCATGTTGAGTGTATGTAGACGATAGGAAGGACACATTGATTACAGTACGTTCTTTATTTCATGTTAAACTTCAAAGCAGACACGATGACAGGACTTTTGTATGGTGATCACCAGAACAAAAACATAATTCACTTAATAAAAAAACACCAATGCGCGGGAGACATACTTAAAAGAGTTCAAAAAAAAAACGTGGAGCTAGAGCTTGCAAAGTTCGTTAAAGATCGGAAAACGGGGAGTTCATTCGGATGTGTTGTGAAACTATCAAATTAAAATGGGCGCAGGATGGGCAGTTCACTTTGAAGATGGTGGGGTGTATTCAGGGATGCATCCTAATCAAGGATCTCAGTTGCAGGTCACGCCATGTTGAAAAATGACGCACAAGTTGGTAATCTCCATGGTGATAGTGTTGAGATCATCACAGAATTAAAATTGGATTGGGGTAATTGCGGCTCCATATCATCACCACCAGCTATGTAGATCAGCAAAAAAGGTCGTTAATGAAGGGCTCGATTCCGGTACATTCTGCGTGCCGCCATCGGACGCCATCATACACGCAGGTAATGCATTTCCTATGCAACCATCATTAGTTGCAGTGAAGTTTAACTTTCTTAGTCAAATACATTAAGAAATAAAAATAAAAGAATTTTCACCTCATTTTGAGGTCTTCAAACACCTGGCGGAGAGCCACGACCTATGCAACCATCATTAGTTGCAGTGAAGTTTGACTTTCTTGGTTAAATACATTAAGAAATAAAAATAAAAGAATTTTCACCTCATTTTGAGGTCTTCAAACACCTGGCGGAGAGCCACGGCCGTCAACGGACGCCATGCACAATTCCTTCATTTTCGCCATCATTGGAGAGAAACGGAGCCGCGAAAAGCAGGACTGATCAAACTGGAAGCAGCAAGCAGAGTGAAGTGGGGTGGAAAAGTGAATCAGCAAATGAGCGATCAGATTCGGGTACGCGGCGATGCGCGGGAACCAATGAGTGCGTTTCGAGCCCAAACAATGAAGGGGAAGAACACAAGCACCATTTTAATGGCGGACAAGAAGATGAAGAAAATCGGATCGACAACTGAAAAATTGACAAAAAGCTAGACGATTGGAAAAATGAATAAATCACATATTTGATATCATAAAGTGCGCAAAATTTAAAGGGGAACGCGGGGGAAAACGTGGAACGCACACAAAAATAAAAAAAACAACGAATTGGGGGAAAAACGATTAAAATGACAGAAAAATGGGAAAAAAATGAATGGGTAAAAAAATGTGATATGCACTATCACAAAGATAATCTACAAGTGCATTCTTAAAGTTTCAATTTTGAAAAATTGTTGGGGGAGGGCCCCCAAACCTTTCCTCCTTTGACACCTAGTACTACCAAAGATGGTCTAACTGTATTTTTTAAGAAACAATTTTGAAAAATTCCCAAGATTCCTATTTCTGGATGCATAATTAACTTAGGATTAGGTTCATATTGTGGCGAATTGCACTCTAAGCGAGCGCCTGGATGGCGGCAAGACTAAATCACTGGACTATGGATCCAGAGATTTTGAGCTTGGGCCTCGGGTTCAACTTTCAGTTCATTCCTTTTTTACTTTTGAGCCGAGAGAATACAGTTGCGATCTTGCAGTCTGATCGCTTGCCTGTTTGGAATGAACCTGCTTTCACCTCTACAAAGTAGAGTGTCCTTTTTACGTTATTGTCATGTGTGTACGAAACACTAATGCTAATTCTTAGATCTGGATCTAATAATGACGCCCTTCTCCCTCGTAAACCAGAAGCTGAAATGTACTGTTTATCTCACTGTACTTATGAATGCCATTTGAAAAAAAAATAAGGGGCCAGTGGTTCACTAATAGTATCAAAGTATATGCATGGCAACAATTTCGATTTTGCAAAAAAGGTCACTTGGATAATACATAAGTTTCAAATATTGAAGCACAGAACATTTTTCTACCTTTCTTTCAGAATCAAGCTCATGATTAAGCTGTTGCAAGATAGCATTTTCAGACTTGATTTTTTCATAATCTTTGTTTTTAGCTTCTAGACTGTTCGACAGTTCCTTAATTTCATTCTTCATTGATACTTGTTGGTTAGACAACTGTGAAACTTTCAAATTCAAATCTGTAACTTCCTTCTTTCGAGGTAAGGAGTCCACTTCAGAAAAAGAAGAAGAGGGTGAACAATATTCATCAAAGGAAGACTGCCTGGAACTGACAAGTTCAAACTTTACTTTTAAGTTTAAAAGTCAAGTGTTGATAAAAGATATATTGCTGGTACAGATTCTTAAAATTATGGATAAAAAGGACATATAAACAATTTCTTGTGCTTTCACATTGACTATTAATATCACAAAATGAACATGATACAAAATCATCAAGTAGAGTATGAAAATAAAACCTGAACGGTTACCTGAATGATTAAAAAGAGAGAGAAAATATACCGTAAAAAAAAAGAAAAAAATTCAGCTGCAAACACCTTAACGAGGCCTGTTATTAGGCCTGAATTTGCATATGCTTGGCACAGAAAGGGCAAGAGAAATAGTATGTTTGATTTTCTACACCAACATCCCTCCAAACTCAGAAACAATTTTTCCCACAAATTGGTGCACAACATTGGATTTGTTAAGTTGTAAAGGGAGTATGTTACAGAAACTAGCTTATTAACCAGTAGATATGTGATCATTAGTGTAAGTTTTAGAACATAATCAACATGCCTAAAACAGAGGTGGTTTCTTGGATTATATATCCGTATTTAAAGGCCACCCAAACACATCTAAATTGGTGACTTTCAGGACACTAATGCATTATATATGGAATCCTGTTCCACATTGAGCCCTAACAATCTATTATATTAAAATATCCATTTTAATTATTTATCAGTGCTATATGATTGTATGTTTCAACCTTAGTGTGTACCAGTTTTACAATCACCTGTAAAGTAGTGATAATGTAACTCATATTAGTTGAACTTTGAGATACAGATGCATCTTTTTCATACACATTTTTTTAGTTAACTTCCAGATTCCTGAACAACCACACTCAAAACCATCAGTGTTTTCCTCAAGATGCCAGCACAGATTGACCAGCCTAGCTAGGCACAGACCTTGTTGCTGGTAGTCACTAAGATGTTTGTGACAACCAGCTGATTTGTGATAAAACAATTTATAGGAGGCATATTTTAAAAGTAAATTCCGTTTTGAAATAAGAAAAGAACAAGTACAGATAGAGCAAAGACATTTATTGCACAAAAATCTACCATCCTTAGGCTATTTTTTGACACTTGATTATCTAAGCTTTTGTCATAGTGTGGTAAAGGTTTTTGTATACCTATTCATAGGAAGTTGCTGCCTGTGTAGTCAACCATGGGATAACATGTGTTCTGAGCTCATCATTGTCGTTGTGTCACCAACCGCCAAGGAAAGACTTCAGATGCGGAAACAAATGAAAGTTGATGCGAGCAAAGTCAGGGCAGTCCAGAGAATGTTTAAAAACATCCCAGCAAAAGCCCTGTAAGAGTCCTCACGATCGACTACACAGGCAGCAACTTTTTACGAATGGGTATACAAAAATCTGTACCAAATTATGACAAATGCTTGGAAACTAACTGGAGAAATGTCGAATAATACCGTAAGGGTGGTAGATTTTTTATACAATAAATTTCTTTGCTCTATCCCCAGGACTTGTTCTTTTTTTATTTCAAAATGGAACTTATACCTTAAAAACGTGCCTTGTACAAAGAAACACATTATAAATGATTAAATGCCTGTAGTCTTTACTCTTCATATTTACTTCAAAGAAATAATACACAGGGTATACAAACAATATAGAATTTTATACATGATGGAAATTTACCTATTTACTGTAAGTTTGATGTCAAGAGATGTTGCTACGTTAGAGGGAACAGAGTAGAAGACTAAGCTCAGTTTTGTTCTGGGTAGACAAAAATGCAATGAAAACCACTCTGGCGAGAAGGTTCTATTAATTTGATTACATTTGCCATTAACAAAATTTAAGAATATTATCTTGATGGAAAATTTCAGTTTTTTTTCCCATTATTTAAGCCTAACTGTTGAACATGCATCACTTGTAACTTTTATTTTAGAGGTAGACCATGCAAAGGATTTCAATGCAGCTAGTATTAAATAGCAAGACCATTTTATTCAAAAGTAAAATTTTTAATGATAGAGGGAAAACATTCAAAAGTTTATGAAAAGACAAATGAAGTAAAAAGTTCAGATATGTTTCGTTGCTAAGATTAATACTCAGTTACTGCTAAAAATAACTAACAATAATACTAATAACAAAATTTCAAGAAACAAAATTCATATAGAATATGCTTATGTTCAAATGGTAAATGTGCAAGTACTTTAATACCATTCAATAAATTGCAATGACTTTTAATACATACTTCTCCATCATTGTTTCTATGGGAGTTGTGTATGTGAAACCAACAAACGGTAGATTTTTCCCACTGAATTCTTTCACTACTTTTAATTCTCCTACATAAGCTCTATTTTCTGGCTCAAAATCGTCAAAATTTGAAGTGTCATCTACACTTGTAACAGTGGGTACATATGGAGGAGCATCTACAGTTTTAAAACAAAGACAAAACCATTTAATCTTATAACATTAAATTAAAAAAATTACAAATCAAAAACAAAATGTCATACCCAAAACATATTGTCAAGGGAAAAAAATGTGATCATTAAAATTAATAAATTTGTAGCTGCATTGTAGTTATTGCTGGAAAAGGACAACCATGAAAGCTAGTGATCCATTATTACTCATTTATCTGCATTAATTTAATTTTTCAACATGCCTTTTCTCCCACACAATATTCAATTATTAAAATGATCTTTTGACCAACAAGGCTCTGAACAGCTCAAAAATTTTCAATAACAACAATTAGTAATCAACAAAATATACCATTAATTGAACAATAAAATTTAAAAACATATTTACTGTGACGAATATTGTTCCAATCTATATCTGTAAACAAAGGATGAACAATGAGTTCATCATATCCTAGACGAGTTGAAGCACCTTGCAAAAGCTCTCTGATTAACTTCAAAAAGAGCTCTGATACATCAGAAGAATCTTCAGGAAATGTTAAAGATTTCTAAAAACAAGAATAAACAAAAGTACAACTTTTAAAATTGAAGTATCAAAAGTATATCCAAATCAACTTTTTATTTATTTGTTCAAAAATCATACCTCAAAGTGCATGATGTTGTTATATGTAACAAGCAATTTCTCGTTTGCGAAGGGTGTTGAACCAAAGATCATTTCATATGCTACAATACCCAAAGACCACCAATCACATTCAATTCCATAGCTCTTATTTGCTGGACCTGGATTCATAGCAACTAGAACTTCAGGTGCAACATAATCTGGAGTACCAACAGGCATACAACTAGTTACCTAAACCAATGAATTTAACAAATTACTCACTTACCATGTGTGCTAATATAAAGATAATATCAAATGCTGTATAATAACTGACATACCTACGTGGAGAACATTTACATTACCTGCTTGTTATGATTTAATTTTGATGATGAACCAAAATCTGCTAGCTTAATATGACCAGTCAGATCAATAAGTATATTATCAGGCTTAATATCCCTTTAAAAGAAAAAAATTATCACAAACCAAAATGTATCTATTTAAATATCATAAATAACACAATGGTCTTCTGTTGAGAAACACATTTTGAAAGTTAGAAACACTTTTCATTTAAAAAAAACCATATAAAATGGCAATTATGTGTGATAAAAAACACACTACTGATAATTAGTCACTGAAAGTCGAAAATGCTTTGTTGTTATTGCCTTTCTTGTCATAGCATTAAGCCACAATTAGTCACGTCATATTTTGGACCTTAATATTCAGAAATTCATTTCTGGAAAACATATGCAATTAATAAAATAAGCAGTAAGTAATAATAACAATTTTTGATTTGTAATTTTTCTTTCTCCTTCCATGCTTTCACACGTTATTTATCAAAATTTCAAATATTTTGAAATTTTATAAGTGTTCCAGCCAGCAAAAATCATTTTAATGTGAGTTTAAGCACTCGTGTGAAAAAAGGTTGGGCACCTCTTCAGCAGAAAAATAGCTGGGCCCAGAGTCGGTTGTTGATCGTCATTTTTGTATTTGTATTACTTGTATTTTTAAGGTTAAAACACTTCAATGTCTAGGCTTTTAAAACATGCTTTGAAATAAGCATAAGCTTGTTTGCTTTTATAAGTAATATTAAACATTCCTAGCATCACGCAAAAATTAGGAAAGTTCATAGAAAAATAGAGAACATTTTACTCAATTTTTTGGGAAATACATCTTTTAAAAATTATCAGACATCCACAATGTTCATACTTGCATATGAGACAGTTTCGTTTCTGCAATCATGATAGTTTTACTATAGGGATTTTATTTCCAAATTCTAATGTGAAAAACCTCGTTTTAGGGAATTTTGTTGCTTTGACAAAAATTCGGGATATATGTACTTCTTTTGGGAGTTCAGTCGAAATCGGGGAGTCTCCCAGAAGAATCGAGAGGATTGGCAGTTGTGGAGCAGTCTTCAACTTGAAAGACACCAACAGCCTGGTTATCACAAGGGCTGTTAGTATCTTGCATGCAGTTCTGCCTTAGCCCTGGCATAAGGCTAGTAACTTTAACTGCTTAATTCTTTAACTTGTCGAGATTTTGCAAACTCATAGTCTTGAAAATAGTGCACAACTGAGAAACATTTAAAAAGAAAAACAAATTTTGGAATTTAAGCACAGAAACGTATGCTCTACTTAATAACTGTAAATAAGGTGTTTGATTTAGCTATCATCTTTTGTCAAGTGTTTTTTTAGCTCCTATTTTGGAATAGCTCTTAAAATTTTGCTTTATCATTGCTAGTAACTTGATTACATTCAGTGCATGATGAAGCGATGAAGAAGCAGTGCATGATGATTTTTAAGCGTGCATCTAACTGCACAATTTGCACATCTGCAATGCAGCATCACCCGTGCTTGTGCATATAGAGTTTTTACTGTACGTTAAATTAGATACGAAAATAAAAATTGACATAAATTTGTATTCTCATATAAGTAATATCGAACATACTCAGTAGCAGGTAAAAATTAAAAAAAATACTCGGACAAAAATTGAGGAAGTTCAGGGCATCTTTTTGGATTTTTTTTTTTTCAAAGATTTAAAAAGAAATAAACATTCTTCAAAAATGATCACACATATACAAAGGTCATACTTGAAAATGAAAATGTTGCTTTTTTTGCAATCAGGGTTGTTTTATTGAAGGGATATTAAAAGTAATTTTAATTTGAAAAAAACTTTTTCTTAAAGGGTATTTTGTTGTTTTGATAAAAATTTGGGAAACATATATATATTACACCACATAATATGAAAAATATGTATCACAATTTTCACAAGGGTGGGTCATTTAAATTTTTTTTGAAATGTTGAGGGGCAGGGGATTAAAAAGGTGCTAAATGGTTTCAAACTAACATGTGTGAAATTTTATTCCATTCTGATAAGTCTTTTTGCCTCCAGATTGAGTTTGAAGTTTGGATTCCCTTACCCAAATAGGATAAGCTCAATGTAAGATCACATCAATAATTAATGTTATTTTGTTTACAGAAACAAGTGATTAAACTTTCAACTTACACCTGGTTCAAATTCTCACCTGCCATTTTAGGTATTAGAATTGGCTGAAATGTACGAATTTTATCAAAATCTTCCTGCCTATGGTGCATTGTGAAACATAAATGCATAAGCAAAGCTAAAAATTTACCTCTTGAAATGCAACAATCTTTTGAAATCCTATACGAAAATATCTAAAAAAAATATTAGAACCATTTTACCAAGCTAGTAAACTGCTAGGAACTGATTACTGCACAGGCCCACTAGGCTTGGGGCCCCACTTCCTAGGGGCTCAAATTACTTGAAGAGTTATGCATCGCATTGCAATTATACAAAAAATACACTAATTTTAAAATTAGTTAAATAAATAATGACTAGCTAATTGAAAAAAAACTTTCTTAAAGGAAAATTATTTATTTATTCTGCAAGTAGTGAATTTACCATGTCACAGTTAAGAGGGGCCCCGATAGAGATTCATAAATGCACATAATAAATGATTTACATTGTTCAGTGATAGGCAAAGAGACTTCCGAAAATGCATTCTGATGGGCCCCCAAACCTGTATATTAACCACTCTTTTCCGCTACAGAGCCTTCAGGGGGCCTCCAAATTATTGTGGGCCGAGGGTCTCACTTTTAGTTAGTCGGGACCTGTAAACTGCTATTTGATATTTCATCTTGCAAATGCAAAGATATTAACAACCACACATTTGTCAGGAAAAAAAACATGAGAGAAAGAGAAATTTCAGCTTCAGCCTCCAGAAAAAAAGTGAAGACAGTTTTAATATTATTAGTTCATCGCATTTATTCTATTGCATACAAACAGTGAGGATGAATTCAACGGATCTTTACAAACTTCAAACACTTACATCGAAAAATTTGCTACTACCCAAGCAATAATGTAGACTTTAATTTGCTTTCACAGGTATGTGATAGATACGAAATATCAGACAATGCCAGAGCAGCTATTGGTTTAGAAGTTCTTTACCCCACCACTTCAGAAAGTGCTGAGAAAACATGCTTCGGCAGAAGCTCAAAATAGCACAAAAATCTGCCCTGGCAAGAGACAAAGAATGGAAAAATGTCTCATGCTCAATGGCTAACTTCTGCTAATTAAATTCCACATTTGTGTGTATCAGTGAAATTTCCTTCTGAAAATTTTATAATCCTTGCAATATATGTTGTCAAAGTTAATGATCCAATCTAGTTTACTATCAAAAGTTACCCTTTATGTGATGTGACCCTTTATGTGATGATGGGGCTCGGCACTTGTTCGAACTCATCACTGCAAGTAGATATTTATCCATTGAGTTGAAGGGCTAAGTAGATCCCGTAATCCAATGAAACAGTGTTTTTGCATAATCCTAAAAAGTAATTTATTGCAATGCTGACCGATTTGGAACAGCACATCCGTGAACTGGCAACCCGTTGAATTTTAGAAGCTCGTAGTGTTTAGGGAAATAGACTCCTGACTTTTTAAAATTCTTGTTCTTAAATTTAACGCAAAGATCTTACATTGATCTCATTAACTGGAAAAATGTGTCTGATCCACCAATACTGAAATCAATCTCTGACGAAGATATTCCGCTGTTTGTCTCAGGCAGAAAATAACTGTCTTTACTTCGCCTGCCATGCCACACACTGATTGTTGAAAGGCGAGGGAGTTTATGGTGGCATTGAAATTTTTAGGCGGTTTGAGTTGACAGATTTTTTATCTTATATGGGGGGGGGGCTCCACAGCTTTTGAGGGGGGTGGAGTACGCCATCAACCTTGGGGAGGAGGATAGGCACCCCTGTGAAAGGGCAAAAACTCTGAATGAGAAAACTCAATAAAGATCCAACTGGAGTCCCCAAAACTTATGCCAAACTTGGTAGTAAGGACTTTCAAGCTATTAAAAGATGAATATTTTTAATTTTGTAAAATTTTAGTAAATAAATGATTTTTATAAACGTTTTTGTAAATAAATTATTAATAATTAGACTGAAGTCATTATATATATTTGTAATTTTGTTATTCAGTTTTTTAATAAAAAATAGTTTTTCTCCCTTAAATACAGGTTTTTCAAACTCAATCCGTAGGCAGAAAATGATCTCCTAGTCGAATGAAATTTTATATAAAACCTTAAAACGTCATTAGGCACCTTTTTCCTACCCTGCCTGATGGAAATCGGAATTTTTTTTTTACCATAGTATGGTAACCCACCCTAATATACACCCAAACCTGTTTTTATGCAGTGTATAGAGACCGCATAAAAAAATCCTTCAAAGTTTCACTAGTAGCTATAAAAAATAGTTTTCGCAACACAATTAAGTGATGATAATTTTGCCAAATCGTCAGGCAGAATTTCTCAAAAAAAGAAATTTTTGGGAGATCACAGTGACTTTTCATCGGGGTGCCCCTGTGGTCACTTGAAGATATTACCTCGCACTTGTTTTATTAATTAGCTAGTCAATTGAGTCAAAATCTGATTGAAATTTTCATATACCGCACAAAAAAAGGTTTGAGTGTATATTATTTCATGGAATATTTTACAAATAAAATATATATTGTTCCATTTATACTTTGCATGGTATATGAAAAATTTGATAGTTTTCATCTTGGTAGTATATACAAGTATACACATTTACCTATGAACATATCCCATTGTATGCACACTATGGATTGCTAAAACCAATTCTGCCAAATAAAACTGGCACATATCTGCAGGTAGCACATTGTCGTACTTCTCAAGTAAAGAAAGCATGTCTCCTCCAGGGTGAAATTCCATTATCAGATACAGGTTCAGGGAATCTTGAAATGCATATTGGAGCTTAGTTATCCAGGGACTGTTTGATTTAGCCATAATATCTCTTTCCTCTTCATAAAATGCTACCTACGGTTATAAAAAAATACCAACATTAATTCATTAAGTCTTGCTTGCTAAAATAGTAGCATTAGTATTAATTAGTTTCAAGTATCAAAAAGTAAAAAATTAGTGTAAGACTTACATTATGCAAGACATATTTTTTAGCAAGTTTTAATCAAGGCATTAAAATGAAAAGAGAGCAATCCTTTTTTCATCTTATCTAAAATACATGGGGCTATTCACAAATTATGTTATACTTTGAGGGGGAGGGGGGTATGAAAGTGTGAGTTTTAACAAGGGGGAGGGAATTGAGTAGTGCAATATCACTTTTTTTATATGAGGATATGTTTATGAAAAACAGTGTGGTGGGGGTGTAACTTAAAAGTGTTAGGAGGACTCCATGAGGCAGAGTGAGAAAAAAACATGGAATAGTATTAAAAAAAACTCTCAAAAAGGGTTCACACTAAAAAACATGTCAAGTATAATTTTAGGCGGATCGTGTTTCTGCAAATCTCCGTGACGTCTCAACGATTGGTACTTTCTAAGATAAAAGAGGTAAAAACATTTACCAGAGAGAAGATAGATACTTAAAGAAGATATAACTATGATTTGGCCACATCTTGAAAAAATTTAATTTCAACAGCATCAATTTTACCGTGGAAGGAGCACTCGCAATTAAAGTACACTAGAATTTAGGCGAAATGTGGAAAAAAAAATGCATGCAGAAAAAAAAAAGTTCTTAGATCACGTCTATTGACTACACATTTCAAGATTAGTCACTTGAAAGGAATGAATAAAGAAAAAAAGGGAGAGACCAATTGCTACAGCACTTTGTCATAACAGGCAGAGAATTGAAAAGGCCCATGCAATAGCAAGTGGTGAAACCCAGGACTTCAGCTCACCCATCAAAGCAACATGACGAAAGCGATGGAGATATCCATGTTTCTCTGGTTACCATGTGCAAAAATGGTGCAGATGGCTCAGTAGCTCTTTGCCACGCCAATGCCAAATTGCAGATCACTCTACAAAGTAGAGTGATCTGGAATTCGGATTTTAGACGCCTCACTCACCTTAATATCGATGCTTCCAAAGGTGTGGACACAGGATGAAGGCGTCATTTCCTGAAGAAGGGCGGTAGGACAATTTTTGATGGTTGAAGGTCAACTTTTTGAAGATGCAGTGATTGCATAACTTTTCCTGTGTGACTATAACATTTTGGTTAAATCAGCAAGACTCACGAAGGAAACAGCAACACACCTCAATGTCGACTCTAAATTCTGACTGCCAGAAATCTTTCTAGAAGCAGTGGCAAAAACCCAATTGGTCGCATGAAACAGCAGCATCTACGCATGACCAATGTGCAACAAGAAAAGTAACATCATAGAATGGCAAACCCCGCCTACCAGTTAATGGGTGAAAAGAACAGCAAAAACCGGGGAAGAAGCAAATAAAGCCGCTGAAAATCATGAACGAAGCCAACAAACGATTAAAACAAAGAAAAAACGTAAACTTAAAAAAAATACAAACTTAGGGAACAAATCTGCAGGGAAAAAATCTGCGATTACTATATCACGAACAGCAGGACATGTGACGAGAAGAGGGGGTAAGGTAAAGTGTGACATTTCGCAACAAAGGGGGAAGGGGATCAAAAATATGGGGGGAAAAGACGATATCATTTCTGGACAGTCCTTTGCAAAGTGGTATGTCATAATATTCGTCCTTATCCATGTCACTACACATTTTTTTTTTAAACCTAAGATGCTTCCTGATCTCAGTTGCACTTGAAACCTATCTTCAATCCTCACAAGACTTCTCATTGGTCCCTTTAAAGACATGAAAATAGCTCTAGATAAAACCAGAACATACTCCACTTGCAGACATTGCCCTGACTCCCAGTTAACTCCTGCAAATTTCTTCAGCTGTCGAGCCATTTCAGCTTCCAGAGCTACTAGTACTATCTCTTGCCCTAAAACGGAGAAAAGGTACTCCTACTACCGACTGGTTATCTTCAAACTTTAAATTTTGGCATTTGCATCCCTTTGCCTCATATTTACCGTATTTTTATGCATATAATCCGCGGATTATCTGTTAAAAAGGGCAAAGTTTATGAAGTGCAGATTATACGCTGCAGTGGATAATCTGTGATTTTTTTTTCTTAACACCAAAGCATTGAACCTCAATATTTATAGTAGGTTTCACCGATTGAGACTAGTGATGTGCCGGATCGTTAAAAAAGTAGATCCGCAGATACGGATCATTAGTGTCAAGATCCGCGGATACGGATCTCGATTTTTTTTTACCCAATTTAATTACCCAAGTGTAAAATTTGTTACGAAGGTACTCCCGTCAGAATAATGGCAGTTTCTTCAAAAAATGTCAACTGCGGCAAAAATATAATCAATACTATGATTTACTCTTTAAAGAAATCTCCGTTAAAATTGAGGGAGAGTTGGAAGGAATGGGTCAGCGCTGCATTAATGCTTAGATTGAATGTGAAAAATTATTTCTAGCTTACTCGGTAGATGTAGGATACAGGAGCAAGAATGTAAAACTGCTACTGGATGGGCTAGAAATAATTTTTCTTATTTTATTTCAGCATAAATGCAGCGCTGACCCATTCCACTGAACTTCTCCGACCGACGAAATACAGAGCCGGGAACACCTTTACAAATAGTAAATAGAGAATTTAATCTCAATTTTTTTGAAGGATGCTGAGAAAAACAAAAATGAAGAATAACAGAAACCTTAAATCAATAACAAAAACTAATATTAAATTAAAAATTAAAAAAACAAAACATGTCCCAGAGATCCGACCTCATGTTAAGATGAATTTCGCGGGTCAGAACACACATTTGTTAACAAATATGAACTAACAACAGGTAAAATTTTAAATCACTGAGCTTTTTCTCCTTATCTTCCGACTATTAAATCGCTACCAATCACGTGTATAAAGGCTTAGAATTGCACTTAAAATTTACTTAGCAAGATTATAACTCCTGCTGTATATAACTTGAAAGTTCCAAATAAATATCAAATGCAGAAAAATTCATTCTTTCAATTACGGCCAATATTTTTATGTACAGGTAGCTTTTACTACCATAAAAATAGTTATGTCGGTTTTTAATTAATATCTCCAGTAATTAAAGTTCTACAAAAATGAGACCAAGCTAAGAACACTTTCGAGCAAGTCATCTTTTTAACGAAAAATGAGCTATGAAAATCGGTTCATCAGTTTAGGAGCTACAATGCCACAAAAAGACACACTGATATACACTTTTAAAACTTATTCCCCCGTCCTTTTTGCAACAAGGTGGGGGGGGGGGGGTACAGATCGAGTTCTGAAATGATACCTTATAATTTAAATAAGGAATAAAACCTAATTTAAACGGAATTTAAGAGTCTTTTATTCAAATATTTAAACATTTTTAGAATAGAAATGATCCGTTTAAGATCCGTCAAAAAAGTAACGGATACGGATACAGATCTTTATTTTCCCTCGGATATCCGCAGATACGGATATCCGGAACATCACTAATTGAGAACCATACGCCCATACGCCGACAGAATGCTTATTTTACAAAGCTTGCATGTTCTTTCTCTCTGCCTGCCTGTATGTTGGTTATTTTACATTGCTTGAATGTTTCTCTTAGGTAATTCAGGCCATGTAAAATAAACAAGAATACAGTGAAGGAGAGGAAGCCAGTTGCACAAGATTAGACCGTTTGCTCCTTTGTCTTGACTTTTTGTTTTTCAAGTAATTAGCGTTCTATAATCATGATTTCAAGAAGAAATTGTATTTTAGATTATATTTCAGATTAATTTTGATTATGCTTTCAAAGTAATTACCTTTTCACATTTTTAGTTTAGTTGCTCAAATGGCATGTTGAATTTAAACTTTTTACATCGTATTATCTGCAGATTATATGCCGCCGCGGATTATACACAGCTTTTTTTCTTCAATCCGATTTCAGGACCTGCGGATTATAGGCCGCCCGCAGATAATAGGCAGGAAAATACGGTAGTTCCATTCTAAATATTTTTTTCTCTTGAAGCATGCAGTCACAAAATAGCAGTTTTGAATCCTTATGTACATGAACTTCATTTCTAGTTTGGAATGAATCAATCCAAAACTGAAGAAGATACTTTCAATCTATGCAATTTCTAAAGCCAATACTTAATAAAAAATTGAAATATTTTTGTAAACTTTTTTTCTCTCTTCAGAAAACATAGTAAAGTAAAAGAATATAAAGCTTTTACTTCATTAAAAAAAAAATAACCATAAGTTAATGTCATTTGATATAGGCAAATATTAAACGCCGCTATATAAACTACATAAAAAATCTAGAAAAAATTACTACTTTCATGAAAGATATATTTATTGTACAGTGCAGTTGAAATTTTTTAAAAAATTACAACCGTTTAGAAATTAAAGGCTGTTCCTATAGTGGGAGCTTTGGCGCTTTTGTAGGGGAAAAACTTCTGCTGTCTCAACAGCTTTCTTCCGCGTTCGGTTTCGTTTCTACTTCTTTTTCCTATCGCGTTTTAAAAGAGTCGCGTCTTAAACATTATATTCTTGTTCTTTTATGAAGAAACATGTAAATCCATCACAAAAATTATGTACATATTTGAATCTGTGCTTATTCTATTCCAGAATGGGAGGGATATTTCATTTGCATTTCGCGCAAAAAGAGAAGCACTAAAAGGAAACGAACTATAAAGAAAAAGAACTTACCCATTTTACAAATACAAATACAAAAGTGAAGACCAGCAACAGGCTCTGGGCCCAGCTAGACTGGTCCTAGTCAATTTACAATCCTCAGTGAAGATAAATGGCCCTCTTAAAACCCCCCTTAACCCTTGCTCATTATCACCTCTTCCGGTAAACTGTTCAAAGGTTAAAGTACCCTGCTAAAATAGTAGTTTTTCCTAACATCCATGTCAGCCTGAGATTTAAATAGCTTAAAACAATGACCCCTTGTCCTGTTTTCAGTGCTAAACTTCAGCCCCGTAACATCTTTCATTTTAATAAATTTAAACAACTGAATTATGTCCCCTCGGTCTCTTCTTTGCTCAAGACTGTACATTTTTAGCCTTCTAAGCCTGGAATCATAGTCTAAGTGAGAAAGTCCATTTATTAGCCTTGTAGCCCGCCTTTGAACCCTTTCCAATACATTAATGTCTTTCCTAAGATAAGGAGACCAAAACTGAACAGCATACTCCAAATGAGGTCTTATCAAACTTCTATATAAGGGCAGAAGAACTTCTTTAGATTTATTTGAAATAGATCTATTGATAAACCCAAGCATCTTATTGGCTTTGTTGCTAGCAATGCTGCACTGTTGGCTAAACTTTAAATCCTGACTTATTAGGACCCCCAGATCAGTAACTTTGTCTGCCTGACTAATGACTGAACCTTGCAAATAATAACTTGTACACTTATTTCCATGCCCTAAATGTAGCACTTGACATTTCCCAACATTAACAGCCATACCCCATTTATCAGCCCACTCCGTAATATGATCTAGATCCTCTATCAGCTGATTTGCTTGTTCTTCATTTTCTACAGTCCCCATAACTTTGACATCATCAGCAAAACAATTCACGTTCCCAGAAATATTTTTGTGAATATCGTTCATAAAGACAATGAACAAAACAGGCCCTAACACTGATCCTTGAGGAACCCTGCTTAAGACCTCACTCCAATTAGAATAATTTCCCCTTACAACTACTCTTTGTTTCCTTCCGATCAGCCAGTTTTTTACCCAAATGGAAGTTTTCCCTCCTATTCCTATATCAGCTAATTTGCTAAGTAGAGCAACATGCGGTACCTTATCGAAAGCTTTTTGAAAATCAATGTAAACAACATCTACATTTTATCAATCTTCAATTCCTTTTATGAAAATATGTAGTACAATTTTGATGCAGCATTACATCGCATTTTTTACACTTGGTTCGAGTTTCTTTTGCGCTTATAATGAAATGGTTTACTCCATCAAAACGTACAGAAGAGTTCACTGGTTCGCAAGGCCCTGACAGGGGATTTACGAAATTTTCCTTTGAACTTTTCATTAAGGCTGTAGTTATATCCCTTAAAAATGTTAGTTGCGTCATTTTGCCCTTGAGCTCTCTGTGAATCTTCCAGGCTGCTACAACAGCCATGTTCAGTGTATTTGTAAAAAAAGGCCACCATTTTTTCCCTTTGATACGAGGTCTGTACGTACTTAGAAATCAATCTAAGAGATCCACACCACCCATATATTTATTACATGAGGAAATTAAATGTGGTTAAGGCAAATCTTTTCTCTTTTTTTTTTCTTCAGAACACCATCTTTTGGCTGTTCCTAAGGGAGTTTCTGTCTCAAAATTCGACGCTAAGCATACAATTTTGTTGTTTTTCCATTTTATAACACATAAGTTCTTAGTTTGAATGGATTCGAAATACCCTCTTTCACTTTTTACTAGTAAAGTATTTTTAGTGAGAGGGCAGTCTTTTAGTGTATTTTCTCTTATAGTTCCTGTAGCGCGAGACTCTCGATTTTTCATTTCTCCCGGCAATTCTATGGAAGTAAAAAAATTGTCCATATAAATTTTATGCTTTTGAGGATTTTCGATACAGTGAATTAAATCCAAAACAACTCTTGTTCCCAGTGGTCTACTGTCCTTCTTTGCTGTGTTTTTTCCAATATAAACTTGTAAGTTTAGTGGATAACCTTCTGCGGTCACCAAAATACTACCTTCATCTGAATACTCATCAGAATCTAGAGTATTAAAATACTCCAAAGCTTGTTGCACTGTTAAAAATTTAACAGACATTGTTTTTCTTATAGATAAAGATCTTAAAATTTGAAAGCTAATTCTGCTAAAAGGATAAATTTGCAAGACAAGGAAAAATATAATACTGTTCTCGGTCAAACTACCTTGAGAATGGTAGAAACATTAACTATTCACAAAACAAAGTTCCAAAAATCCTTTTTCAAAAGACCCAGAAAGGGGTACACACGTGCTTCGTTATATAGATGCCCCTTTCTGCTTAGCAGCATTCCTTTCTTCTTTGTAAGCCCTTGTGCATAGTAGAGGAAAAATGCTACTGGTTCCCGCCAAAGCTCCCACTCCGGGAACAAAAACTTTAAGTGCTTCTAGCATTGCTTTAAATTAATCATTTCATTCCGGGTTTTTCATGCATTATTTGTTAAAATATCTTCTCTAAATATGCAGAACACTTGTAAAAAATTAAGAATCCATTAATTGAGTTTTTTAGTTTTTTACATCTTAGTAAAAAAAGCAAAGCATCTTTTGAAAAAATGTAGAAAAATGCATAAAATTCAATTATTCAACTGAATTTTTTTAATAATATACTCCGTTTCGTTAAAATTCACATAGAATTTATTTTTTATAAATAACTCCAATTTCTTCAGCGAAAAAAAATTAAAAGTAGATGTTCCCGCAATGGGAGCTTTGGCGCCTTATGGGTTAATTTATTAGTTTCAATTCAATCTTGATTAATTGCATCCCTTTCATATATTTCAAGAGTAATTTTGCCATCACAAATTTGGCTTCATCTTTGAATTCCAAATGGAATTAAATATTAAAAAAATGATTATTTGCTCAAGATCTATACCACAATTAGGATACATGCAAAATTTCTCACATTTATGTCAACAGTTCTTTTTGAAACACAATTGATACCTTACTCCCAGTAACTTGATATTTCGGCCAAAGGTTACTCGGTAAGACACTTATATTACACCCATGAAACACTCATACAATCCATTACACATATCTTCAGTTGCTAGTTGTACTTGAAATTCAGTTTCAATTTGATTTCTGATTAAACTTGCCAAATGTTCAAGACATTTTCTACGTAAAGAAATATCATAATATTTACTTACATTTTTTTGTGACAGTGTTTCCAGTTTTCTTAGTACTTTCATAGCATAAATGTCACCACTTGCTTTTTCTCGTACAACTTGAACTTCTCCAAAATGACCACGGCCAATTATTTTCTTCACTTCAAAATCTTTCAAGTTGACTCTTAAAGATTTTAATTCAAGCATAACACCTTTGTCTGAAATGAGAAGAACAAACATTTGACTTTTTTTTCCCCCTCCTCAAAATGTACAAAAGCAATTCATTTCAGCTACAAAAATCAAACTAACAAACTGAGAAATTTTTATCAAGCAACACAATCGTTAAAAACTGAACCAAGAAGATTTTAATAAATTATTCAATTATAAATTTTCTAAGGAGATACATATATTTGTTAAAATTTTAATTTTATCTAAGAAAATGATAATTTAACTGAATCTAAAGGATTTAATAGAATTCAGAGAGCATAGAGCTCATTTTATTACCACAGACTGAAATTTGTCTAAGCATTATGAAGAATTAAATCAATTATTTATTTCATTTAATTATTATTTATTTATAAATTATTTTTTTTCATTTATGTCTGTGCATTTTTTTTCATTACGTCTGGTCCTGAAGCATTTCTCCAGGAGGTTGCAACAACATTCCTACTTTTAAAATGTATGATATTAGTTTTAAAACTGTTACAGAAGGAAAAAAAGCATAATTTTTATTTTCCATTGTGCCAATGTTAAGATTCTTGCACAAAAAGTGGATTTGTGTCTGAAATGTATAAAGTCTTCAAAAAATTAAGACAAAACCTTCTTCTTAGCTAGCCTCCCCCCCCCCCCAACATAAGGGGCTTTTTAGGGGAACACCTAGCTTTGGAAAAAGTCCTATCATCTTTATTTTTCAAAATGTTATCCGTTTCTGGTATGGTATTCATCATAGGTGCACTTTCCTTAGTTGCAGTTAATTTTATTAATAAGTTTAATTTTATTAATAAGTAAGTAAGTTATAATACAATTTTCTTTTAAAATGGTCATTATGTTTCTATTGAATTAATAGTTAATCATATTATGTTTTACTTTTCAAATGCAAAATTTTTTAAAAGGGTTGAAACGTATGTTAAAAAATAATAGCAGCCGTCTTTTGCTTATTTCGACAATCATTGTATGTTACACTCATTATTACACATAGATAAAATGTCTCAAGCATCTTGAGTTTTGTAATGCTTGCACAATGTATGCATATATAAGAGTCAAAGCAACAGTAGGACATCTGTTATTCTTGAACTTGGTAACTTTACTATTGTTCTGGGATTACGATATCCAGGGTTGGGTTCTTGCCGTGCCAGTGGCAGAAACTGGTTATAACCGGTAAAAACCGGCAGAAACTGGCAAAAATTTAAAAGCATCTTTAATTCAGTGATTGATTGCTAAATGATATTCGATTAAGTAAACTAAAAATTTAAACTATTTCATCATTTAAAGAAATAAAATCCTATGCTAATGCCCTTGATTTAGTTCGAGAAGGGATCTTTTCAATTGCAGATGCTCCTAATGTTTGGATTAATCTAACAAAGGACGAAAAATCATAAAGTTGCTCAGGAAAGAGGAGCAACATACAAAATTAAAAGGCATTTCTGAATTTAATTTGCTCACTTATATGCTTCATCTAAATTGTTTGTGATCGAAATTATCACGTGCTTCAAGAAGAAAGTGCTAGAATTTTACTTGCCAATATTAACATAGATTTTGTACCTAATGTCACAGCTTTGCAAAACAAATTGGCCCTATTTCTCGAAACTTATTTTTCCAGTTGCATTTCTCCCACTACCCCACTTACTACATGGTGGACCAGTTAAAAACTAGTATGTTGTGGCCATCACGAAACTTTCTTCTATATTTTTCCTTTTTCTGATCCCTCCCCATGCTTGACGAGGAAGCAATATTCCCAACAAAAACAAAATTACACATGCAAAAACTTGACGACTATCCCAATGTCTGAATTATTGCAAAAGCAAAGCAAAGAGCGAAAATTGAAAGTTATTTTAAAAGCCTTGCTTGAATTAATTACAAATATTTTATTTGTTAACAAACATAAGATGGCAACAGTTAAAAATTTTAAATCATTGAGATAATATTTCCTATCATTTCCATACAATTAAAATCACGAGAAATACGCAGACGACAATTTATTACGATTTATCTTTCTTATTGTTGCATTAATAAAAATATTTTTATTCGCAAAAAAAAAAAAATCAACACCTCTTGGAGCGATCGGCGTTAAAATAGAACCAAAGCCTGTTTACATATGGATTCACATATATTCCAAATTTCAACCAGAACGTAGCATTACTTCTTGAGATAGGGCACTCAAAATGGAAAAAAAGAACGGGTGATTGCGCTACCCCCTTTTTAGCTGTTGACACAAAACTAAAATCAGTTCTTATACCCACTAAGGGCTACTTGCCGATAAATTTTTCTTTCATTCCGTTCATTATTTCTTGAGATACAGCAGTCACAATTGACGACAAAAAACGTTCTACAGCTCAACCCCCGTTTGAGTTATTGACACCAAAATTGAATCAGCACCTGTTCCTGTTAATACCAACATATGGACCAAATTTTGTTTGATTCCGCCAGTAACTTCCTGAGGAATAGCAAGCACGCGTAACTCGAAAAACGTCCCATTGCTCCACCCCCCTTGGAGGAATTCGCGCCAAAAACTAATGGGCACAAGTTCACATAGGGGCACATATGTGTACTAAATTTCGTTCGATTTCATGCGGTAGTTTTTGTTGTAGAGCGGCCACAAAAAACTGGTCACACACAGACGTGACACACATACATACACACACACATACATACATACACACACATACATACACACACACAGACAGACAGACATTTTCCAAAAATGGTCGAAATGGACTCAGCACACCTCAAAACGTTCGAATCCGTCAAAATTCGAAATTCGAAAATTTGCACGAATCCAATACTTTCTTCTATATATTAGATATAGAAGAAAGTAAAAATACAATAGATGAAAGTTTCACGAACATTGCTTATTCCTTCATGCATTGCCTGCTAGCTCTTCTGTTGCAGGAATATTCTAAAGTTTGTCATTTGTACGTATTAGATTGAGAAACTGTTTAGATTTTAGAAACCACCTTTTCCAAGAAGTAGAGATGTACCGAGTAGCACTTTGGCCGAGTAGCCGAGTACCGAGTACTCGGCCTTTTACTACTCGGCCGAGTACCGAGTTACCGAGTAACTCGGCCTTTCACTACTCGGTCGAGTTTCCCAGTACCAATTATGTTGAAAGAAGGACCACCGACACACACCGATGAATTTTGAACTTATTGAAATAGTAGTATAGACCTCCTTGTCCATATAATAGTTTTTAAACTAAATTCCTGCTGAAATTTAACTACAAAATTTTGCAAAAATAATATTTTTTAAATTAAAAAAATGAATAAATAAAAGGTATGACTTATCAAGTTGGTATTAAAACAAATTATATAAATTTATTCATTATAGGTCTAGTTCGCTAAACATAAATAATTTTTAAAAGCAAAAAAACAAATATGCAGGAACACTGCAGGCATGTTTTTCAATGTTACAAGGATCGTCTTTTCAGTGCATAACATGTGAACTAAAGAATGTAAAGGCATACGACAAAAAATTCGACTTTTGCCGGATGCCTTTAAATCAACGAGCTCACATTTTGTGCATTGAAAAAGAAATTCCTCGTAACGCCAAAACACGTGTCTGCAGTGATCCTGCACTGTGCTTCTAACATTGTTTTATTTCCTTTTATTTTTAAAGCTAATGTATTTTTATATATCTTATAACTAATTTTAGTTTGTAGCAAAAATTCCATATTTGCACAATTTTTAACAAAAAAGTTTTATTAACTTTCGAGACATTCGAACCAAGATTTATTCCATTGAAGTATTTCATACTTCATTATTCTCAAAATTTAAATTTGAATTGTAAATGGTTACACAAAATTATATATGCTTGAACTTTTTTGTAAATTTTAATATATTCAATTTTTTGCAACTACTCGGTATTGGCCGAGTATCTGATCAAAATTTGGCCGAGTACCGAGTACTCGGCATATTGGCCGAGTAGGCCGAGTACCGAGTAGTTACCGAGTACTCGGTACGTCTCTACCAAGAAGCAACTGCAGGGTCCAAACAATGTAACATTTGATTTTAAATTGTGGTAATATTGTAATTAAATTGTGCTTTGGTTAATAATTATTTTTTCCAGGCACTTCGTATAGCATGTCAATAATTTTTTTTTTTTTTTTTTTTTTTCATTTTGTGAATTTTTGCCAGTTTCTGCCGCTAATGTGGCAGAAAGTGGTTTTTGCCATGCTGGTTTTAACCGGTTTCTACCAGTGATTTTAACCACCTCGGTAGAAACTTGCCAACCCTGCGATATGCAGGTGCACAAATGAGGTTGTGGGTTGTTTAGTAGTCAAAAAAGGGGTTGCTATGTGCAAAAGGTTGGGAACCACTGGCTTAGTGCATAAGAATGACTTAAGTTTTGATTAATCATAAACATAAAACTACAGCAAAATTGAACATTTGTGCGTGGGTGTCTCAATGATTCATTTGAATCCTCTACTCGGAAAATTAGGTAAGATACTGTTTATTTTTTTGCATGTGCTGGTATTGGGTCTAGTGGAGAACTATTATTGTAGCCATTTGGTTTCTGATAGTATAGACCAGAGGTTCTTAAACTTCAGATCTCCACGTACCCTCTCCCGAAAAATTACAAACTTCGCGTGGCTTAACTGTTGGTTTCTTTTGCGCATCTTTAAGCTTCGGGTTTGATATTATTGTTAGTCTGCATATATTTATGTATTTAATATATATACAGTCAAATCTCGATAACTCGAAGTTTATAACTCGAATATTTCTTGATCTTGAAGTTTTCATTGGATCCCACTCAAGACTGTTGTGGAAACTTCTCATAACACAAGTTTTAGCTTGTCCCCTGGGACTTTGAGCTATCAAGAGTTGTATGTATATATATATATATATATATATATATATATATATATATATATATACATACACACACACACACAGTTGGATCCCGCTGCAATGCAATCTGACTTAGGGAAATGGCTATACGTGAGTTTTAAAGATAATATTAGATAATATTAATTCTATCAGAGTTTTTCATATTGGGGTTTTTTTTATTGCTGACGCAAATTGCTAACCTGCAATATGATTTTTTTTTTGGGTGGGAAGGAGTCGCAGAGGCTTAGAATAGGTTTCGTTGAAACTAAATATTACTTTTGTGAATGGACTTTCATCCCTTTAGAATTATCTAAAAAGGAAATTCACACACTGTACTAAACAACACTTTGCTTTAAATTAGTGTACTCGTCGACATAACCGCTCGGATTCTTTACCTTTTTTTTTCATTCTATATATGAACGTTGATAAATTAGAATGGCTCCCAAGCATTATTAAGGCATTTAAAGCCCTCAAAGTAACAAATACCAGATCAACAAAGCAACATTAAATCGATAATTAGGCCAACACAGTAAAAAATTCAAAAACTCCCCCCTTTCTACTTTTTCCCTTTTTAAGTGTGCTTTTTCTATAATTAGTTTATTTCCATTATTGTACTTTGCTTTATTAATTGCTGCTTTGAACATTTTTAAGTTAAAGTTCCTTTTTACGTTTTTTTTTTGCTTTAAATTTGTTACTGTGTTTATTTTATGTCAGTTTTAAAAATTGTTATACATATACAGTAAAACCTGTCTACAACGATGCTGTTGGGACCTAAAAAAATATTGTTATAGAAAGGTTATTATTAGAGACAGTTTGATTATTTATGCTGCTATTTTTCTGGGACCAAAGAAAATATTGTTATAAAGAGGTTTATTGTTATAGACAGTATTGTTATAGACAGGTTTTACTGTATCATATATTATGCCTCTTCAAAATTTAAAAAAAAAAAAATCATGTACCATTTCTTAAAAATTATATCAAATACATTTACAGATAATTTTAAAAGCCTCTATACATAAATGTATTAGATACTTAATCAATTTACAATTACTTGTAAATCTTGAACAAAAAACTAACATTTATCAACAAAATCAGCAATATGCTTATCTTTCCGTAAATACTCCGCACTGCACTCTTCATAGAGGGCAAACAAAGCATCAAGGAGCCCATCTCTATGAGCTAGGTATTTTTTTGGAAGATTACAGTGAGATTTCCCTAGCAATAGTTGATTCAGTCGAACAAAACGGCTTGCTATGCTTTCTGTAGAACTGATCGACATGTTGCAATGCTGAAATAAAAATTAAAGAATAAGAACACTTTAAACATAATGAACAAAATATTTTTAAATAATGATCAATCGAAATAGGAATGAAAAACTCTAGAAAGTAATTTTTTCACACCGAAAATAAGTATGAGAGCAAAGTAGGCATTTTTGAACAGTCTGATTTTATATTTTGTCATTCATTACTGGCTTTAAAGCAAGGTTGTAGTTTTGGCCGGACAAAACCTATTTTGGCCATGCCACTGGCAAAAACCGGTTGAAACTGGCCAAAACTGGATTTAACTACCATAGAGCTAGCCAAAACTGTACTATATATAAAAACACAATAATATGTATACACATACAGTTTGTATGCATAACGTTGCCTATTTTAATGCATAATTAAAATAAATAGGATGTCAGTTTATCATGATTGAAATAATTTTTCAAACTGGTTTATTGATTTAAATGCAACTTTTCTTATCTGTCGCTGTCGGGCATTGTTCAAGCCTGATTGTTGAATACGCGTCCCTTGACATAACTTTTATTTTCATGGTAGATCCTGCAAAGCTGGGCGACGCAGCTAGTATTAAAATTAAAAATTGTTCATGGCAAAGACACTCGTTTATTAGGAATACAAAAACAGCCTGCAATAAACTAATATCTATTCTTTACAAAACTTATAACATGTACTAAATGAATTAGAAAATAAGTTAATATACTTTGATTTAAATTGAAACTAATTTGTGCACATAAAACTATAAAAACTATATGCTATTTACTAGAGACGTACAGAGTACTTGGTAACTACTTGGTACTCAGCCTACTCGGCCAAATTTTGATCAGATACTTGGCCAATACCGAGTAGCTGTAAAAAATGGAATATTGTTAAGCCACATTTTAAAATTAATAAAGGAGTGCAACCATATAATATACTGCAGTCATTTACAACTCAAATTTACAAGTCAAATTTAAATTTTGAGAATAATGAAGTTTATTATGCTTCAATGGAGTAAATCTTTTCAATGTCTGCAAAGTTAATAAAACTTACTTATTAAAAATGGAACAGTGTAAAAAATATGAAATTTTAATATTATGTTTGGCAGACTAGAACCAGAGGCGTGAAGGCGGGGGGGAGAAGGAACACTTGGTGTCCCAAGCCTGTAGGCGGCCCAATATTTTTTTTAACTAGGCATGAAATATAAAGGTAAACAATATGGAGGGGGGGCCCCAGAAAAGTCATTAGTGACGGACCCCAAAACTTCTGTGCACACCCCAACTAGAACTAAAATAGATTGATATAATTTGTTTCAATTCCAACTTGATTAATCATACTTATTATTTATTTGTTTATTTTTAATTTTGAAAATTACCTTTTTATAAAATTTTTGACACAAACAAAATTTTTTACATAATGCGCAATTAAAAATCAGCTGGAATTTTGTTTCAAAAACTATTATATGGACATGGAGATCTATACTACTATTCCAATAAGTTCGAAATTCATCACGTGTGTGTCGGTGGTTCTTTTTAAAACATAACTGGAACTCGGAACTTGGTACTCGGCCAAAGTGCTACTGGGTACAACTCTACTATTTACACTTTTCAAAATATATATTTTTTCAATTATGACATATTTCCCCTATGATATGACTAACCTTACTAAACATGCCGCCATTTATTACTTGCCTAAGGTGTAAAATTAACTGATTACTTAAATAATGACTGATTATAGGATTGATGTTTCCTATGTCTTTTAATTATGTACTCATTTATTTTGATTAAAAATTTTATTATTTCCTATATCCACATCCAATGGCTAAAACTAGACAAAACTAATTTTATCCAAGCCGGTTTTATCCATGGTTAAAACCACCACTGGTGGAAACTCTTACAACCCTGCTTTGAAGTGAACTTTTTATTTTTTTAAGTGATGAAAATAGAGGTAAGTTTAAGGACCAACTCTTAGAGCGCTAATTAATCAGGCACGTTACCTTTATATGTTTATATAAAAAATGTCAATAATCACTGTATTGGAGTTTTCGTCAAACTTTTGATGTGGTTTTTTTTTTTTTTTTTAAATGTTTTTTCTTTTTAAAATTCATTATTTTCCTCCAAATGTTTTTTCAAATTTATTCACAAAAATATTTCTGGGAACATGAATTGTTTTGCTGATGATGTCAAAGTTATGGGGACTGTAGAAAATGAAGAACAAGCAACAACAGCTGCAAGAGGATCTAGATCATATTACGGAGTGGGCTGATAAATGGGGTACGGCTGTTAATGTAGGGAAATGTCAAGTGCTACATTTAGGGCATGGAAATAAGTGTACAAGTTATTATTTGCAAGGTTTAGTCATTAGTCAGGCAGAAAAAGTTACTGATCTGGGCGTCTTAATAAGTCAGGATTTAAAGTTCAGCCAACATTGCAGCATAGCTCGTAACAAAGCCAATAAGATGCTTGGGTTTATCAATAGATCTATTTCAAATAAATCTAAAGAAGTTCTTCTGCCCTTATATAGAAGTTTGATAAGACCTCATTTGGAGTATGCTGTTCAGTTTTGGTCTCCTTATCTTAAGAAAGACATTAATGTATTGGAAAGGGTTCAAAGGTGGGCTACAAGGCTAATTTAATGGACTTTCTCACTTAGACTATGATTCCAGGCTTAGAAGGCTATAAATGTAGTCTTGAGCAAAGAAGAGACCGAGGGGACATAATTCAGTTGTTTAAATTTATTAAAATGAAAGATGTTACGGGGCTGAAGTTTAGCACTGAAAACAGGACAAGGGGTCATTGTTTTAAGCTATTTAAATCTCAGGCTAACATGGATGTTAGGAAAAATTACTATTTTAGCAGGGTAGTGGAACCTTTGAACAGTTTACCGGAAGAGGTGATAATGAGCAAGGGTTAAGGGGGGTTTTAAGAGGGCCATTGATCTTCACTGGGGATTGTAAATTGACTAGGACCAGTCTAGCTGGGCCCAAAACCTGTTGCTGGTCATCACTTTTGTATTTGTAAAGTTTACATACTTTTGCAAAAAGTGAAATTTAATTGATGCAAAGCAACTAGCAAAGCTTTATAGATAAATTACAGATTTAATAAATTTAGAAACATATTTTTTAAGGTAATGCAAGTTTGCTAAATTATTATATCTTTACTAATATTATAAAGAGAGAGGGCGGATTTTTGTATGTTTATATGTTCGTAGTAATCTCTGGAACTATTGCACCTATTTGAAAAATTCTTTCACTATATGAAAGGTGCTTTCTTACTGAGTAACATAGGCTATAATTCGAAAAAAATCCGATAAATAGTTCTTTTTTTATTCAAATTTAGGCTCAAATTTCACGTAAATTGCCTATTATTGGCTATTAAAGGGGTGAAAAAATTACTTGCACATAATAATATTTGATATCATTGAAAAGGGTAGAATTTTCCGCGTCCTAAGCAATTTGTTTTAATGCTCTAACTTTATTACGACGGGAACAATTTGCGTTTTTATCTCGAACTGTTTTAGGCTTAGCTGAAATTTTGGCAATACTTTCTTTATTAAATCTATCAATAAAAAGTAAAAGAATTGTCCCACAGTTTTCTTTTTGACACCGTTCGAAAAAGCGACATTTTTTTACTCCAGAAATATCTCGACTTACAGTCGAAAAAATAAAGGAAAAAAAGTTACAAGCCGTTAAAAATAAAGTTCGAATAAATCTAATCTCCATTAAAATTACTGATGTTTTGTTCCGCATTGCCATGGTTACGTCTTTTAGCGTCGCTTCATTTTAATTTCTTAAAGGAACCATGTATTTATAAGCGATGGGGAAATGTTTTCGCCAATAATGCATATTTTACGATCTACGTTATGATAATTCCCCCAGACAATGTAGAAATTGGGAAGAGTTTGAAAACTAGGAGTCTTAGCAATTTTCACAATTCTCGCCAAATTTGTGGACGCCAAAGACCAAGGGCTAATGTAGTTCGGCCATGGCCTTGCTGATAGTGACAAAACAATTATAGCCCATAATTGACGATAGCACCAAACCCCCAGTTATCGAAATATCTTCAAAATTACTAATGAAATGAAACCAGTGAAACGTTTTTTCTTTTAAAGCCCGATTGTTGAATATATTTCACTTGACGCAATTTTTATTTTCAAGCTACACCGGGCATAGCCGGGCAACGCAGCTCTTAATATTTTTAGATTTTAAAGCTACTGTTAATGTGATTTTATACTTTTTTATTTGTTTGGCGAACCATTTATTATTGCCAAAGAAATAACATCTGTTTCACTCGCAAAAGGGCTGGGTTCCGATAGCATGGTCGCTTGGCGCGTTAGGCGCTGAGCAGTTCAGTCTAGGATTATTGTTTTAAAGCAACTGTAAATGTAATTCATTGTTTTGGAGATTTGTTTTGAAAGAAAAGAAACTTTCAATTTGTTTTTATCTGAGTGAAATGTACGATATTTTCTTCTTTTTTTCAGACGATGATTTTTGAATGTTCCATGGGATTTTTTTTTTCGTTAGACGGATGGATTATGACAGCGTGGTTGCGGGGCAAGTTTAGCGATGAACAATAGAGTTGCAGAAGTGTTTTTACATTTGAAAGATATTATTTGATATCTTTTTTTTGTTTATTTGGCGAGCTATTTTAAATTGCAGTAAAAACCGCTTCATTTGCTAAATAGAGTTTTAAAGCAACTGTAAATGTAATTAAATGATTTGTTAAAAAGTTTTAAATTCCAAAGAAACTTTAATAGTTTTTTTTTTTCTTTTCTTCCTTTTGAAAATGTGTGTACGCATTTTATACAAAGAAAAATGATCATTTCACATCAGAGGGGGAGTCAATTTTTTTTATTCAATGGACTTCCATTAACTTTTTAGCACGGGCATCGCTGTGTGGGTACTGCTAGTATATATATATATTCTTTTTTTAAATCTATGGATCTTTTATAATAATTTTTCAGTCTTTTGCATTCCAAAATAGTCTAAAAAGCATATTTCAACCAAAATTGCATATACTACCTAATTTCCTTGATTACTTAAGATCAGGGTTGGGTTTTGTCCTGTCCAAAACTGGTTTAGGACAGGTGATTTTTTCCATCCAAAACTATGCTAAAGCTGAAGTGATATAATCTAATCAATTCTTATTTACTTCACTATTCGTAATGCATAAATATAGACATTAATGTGGTTTAATTAATGAGTATTTGAAAATATTTTTCTCTAAAATATTCATTTAAAAAATATTTTACTTAAAATAGTTGCCCATAATTATTACATAAAAACTTCCTTATGTAACAGTTGGTAGAATTATGAAAGGAAATTCACAACACTACCAAGACAACTAGTTTCAGTTCCATTAACTCAAAGGAATGTCACTAAACGTGCAATATTTAGGTGCAAAAAAAAAAAAAATAATAATAATAATAATAATAATGGTTTTTTGCAAATAAGTTTTACATGATATTTTAATGAAAACTATTTTTTAAATCATAGATTAAAGACCGAGAAATTGATGATTAAACACTAATGCTTTAAAACTTATGCTATTCTTTTTTCAATTGATATTTTTAATACAATACATTCTGTAACTATAAAAAATGGTAATTTATTGCATTTAAGTCAAATATTACTCTATGTTTTGAACAATTTCTTTTGCACACATGCATAAATGTCGAAAACTTTGATTTATGGAATTAATTTAGTTATGTAGAAATTAAATTCTTTATTAAAAATTTCAATCTATGCAGGAGGTTTTTTTTTTTTTTTTTTTTTTTTTAACCTCCTGCATAGATTGAAATTTTTAATAAAGAATTTAATTTCTACATAACTAAATTAAAATCAGCTTGCAATTCAAATGAAGAAATGGACATTCGTCACCTGCACACTTGCACCCAGCTTTCCAGACGTAGCCTGTGTGACCGTTATTGGGAAGCAAGAGAGTGTATCGGCAGCTAAATATTTCACCCTATTGTTTCTGTATTTTTCCTTGTTCTGTGTATTGTGTTTGTTTCTGCTATTTTGTTCTTTGTAACCTTTTCTTGCTGCCAGCCATTGGAAATAAAAAAAAAAAATTAAAATCAGCTGCATAAATAAGTTACAGATACATTTCTACTTGAATGTTCACATTGAATAAACATATTAAACAGTCAAAAAAATTGATCTTTAGCAGTTATTTTGAGTGAAGGTACAGTCCAACTGAGATGGAAAGGCAAACATTCGGTTTACAGGCCGAAACAGACTCATTTATTAGTTTTCACGGATGGTAGCTCTTGAAAATGTATGTTAGCCTCTAAATTGAGCAGAGTCACATTGAAATTAATGGAGCATGCACAAAAGTTTTATCCCCTCCCCCCCCCCCCCCCCCAATTCAAATAGAGTCTATTTTACTGAACGTTTGCCAATTCCATAATCCGTGTACAGAATGTACTGGAGACAAGGCATAATGAATGGGGAGTTTTAGGAGTCTAAATGCCCACCGTAACTTGAAGAAAGTACTTTGTTTGTACTTTTGGTAGTTTCTGCTTTTTTTGCATTATTTCCATTAGTTTGAAATAATATTCTCAATGGTAGCTTTGTCATCAACAAGGTAAATGACAGATCATGATATTCTGGTAATCAGGACATAATTTATTTTGTGAATGTGTTGACGGAAAAAGGGGAACCATCCCTGAAAGTAATTTTTGGCAACAACTCTGTCAGCACACTTTTCCTTTCCTTCAGTATGACAAAATTGCGGCGGTCACAATAATCCACTTGCAATAGCTTGCTCTGGCGTTTAAATTTGATAGACCATCTGAATTGGTAGCTGCGGGGATGGGATACCAAGTGGTGTAGAATCTACTTAATAACACCCACAAAATTCTGGAGAGTTCCTGTGACCCAATTGTGCTGAGGTGGGGTCCCAAATGGTTTGAACCGTTCAGTAACCCACTGATGATTGATACAGACGTTATTTTATTCCCCAAAGTTGGTTCCAAGCCACTTGGTTTGGAGTCCACTTTGGAAAAGTGAAAAAGCGCCAGTATCAATTTTAAGCACCCATTATTTTTAAACAAAAATGTGCTGATGTTGAAAAAAGAAGCAAGGCAAATACGTTTTCGAATCTATACTCATAAAATAAAAATAAACACATCGAACTTCTTTATAACCAACTCTTTTTCAAAAATAATAATAACAATCGGTTTTTTAAGTACTAACGACGGTTGAAAAAACTGTGAGATTTTCTTTTTATCATTCAAATTGAAAATTAACTAAGAAAGCACGAAAACTTACCACATTTAACGCACAACATAAATAACAATAATTACTTCCTACTGATTAATTGTGGATAGCAGATACAGATTCGAATACTAAATAAACCGCCATCACTTGAAAATGTTGTGGGTTGTAGTGACAGGTGACGCATGACGGGCAAATATTTGATTTACATAACATTTATGGAAACAGTTTCAAACAGTTGTGCTTTCTGTATAATATAAGTAAAAGTATTTTCAAGATGGATTGATTTTTAACAAGAAATCAAGAAAGACGGAGGAAATCTGAAGGAAAATCTGCAACGAATCAGAATGTTTCGGTTTTGTTTTCAGCTCTTCGTAATAAATATCTAATTTTTATTGTATCGTGTGAATTCTCATATCTCTAAAGATGAAGTTTCATAACTTAATAACTTTTTTTTTCCCTTCAGTGACAGAAAAAAAAAGGAAGTGTCTGCTACTCCTCGATTTTTCTAGCAACCTTCGTCGTAATTTGGCGTGGTTTCATACGTCCTCGATATTTGGCGATCACGTTCGCGTTGATTTTCCAGCGATCAACAAGCAACAACTGCGCCTCGTGCTTTTCTTTTCTCTTTCTCAGCATACTTTCCTGTGTGGATAGTATTTTAATGATCTAGTTATTTTAATTGTGGAGGAATGACTTTTGAAGTAGGGAGCGAAGTTTTCTTCATTTGAAAGCTTACAAAATAAATTACGGAAGAAGAGAATTTTGTGCATTTTTATGTGCTAAATTGACGAGAGATGTTCATATTCGATCGTTACAAACATGGAAATGTCGAATTGGTGTAGTAAAAATTAAAATACACCAATGATTTTGGAGGGCGAGAGTGCCAAAAAAAAGGAAAGAAAACAAAAATGAAAGGAAATCTAAGTGACTCGAAGTTTTATGTGTTGACCAGTACACCGAACTGACAGGTAAGAAATTTAATCTAACTTTCTTGCAAGTTGCTTCCTCTTTAAAAAGTAATACTGCGTTGCATATATTAACTGTTTTATAAGGTTATAAATAAATACATTGATCAAAATGTCGCAATTCATTGATGACCTTAAGTTTGCCGATGATTGGTTTTATGAACAGTATTTAGTCATCAAAGAAGCTTTCTGGTGTTTTTGGGACCTCGATTTGGTGTATTTTTAATCAACGTAAATGCTGCTTTATTGCATTAACTGCCATTTTTTATACTTAGAGCTCCTACAGCTCAACACCCAATTAAAATAGCTGTGAGTTATTATTTAATACTTAATGCCAAATTGCTTCATGTAATATCTTTGCAATAATGTTTTTATAGCTCGTTTACTGTTCTTGTTGCACTGTAATGTTGGTATTATATTCCTGGCTTCTTTTTTCTTTTCATGGCAATGCATATTGGTCCAGTTTTTGTGAGGCTACTTTTATCTAAAGATGGACAGCATCTTTTCGAGTGGATGTAAATAACAGCTAAATCATTGGTGATTTTGACCTGGAGGTTATGGCAACTATGATGTTGGGCGACTGAAATGATTTGACACGCATGAATGAATGGAAGGTACCCAAAGATAATTTGGTAAGGCAAATTTTAATAATTAAATTTAAGTTGTGTTCCACAAAAGAACTAGATAACAGTGCCCCAAAAAACAGTATTGAAAACTTCAATTATTAAAGAATCTAATATTTATTTAAAAATTTATGCACCTAGTTAATCTATTACAAAATTGTTTCTCTCGACTTTGTATGTCGTTAATATGATTTGATGCTGGTAAAATGATAAAATGTATTTAATATTTCGCTATTGAGGTGAAATAGATGCACTTTCAAATCCATTGGTAGACCTGGAATCCTATTTTTTCAAGTATTAACCTTAAAGTGGCCACTACTGAAGCACTGGCCACAACTGGTGTGTTTGTCTTATATGATATGTCTGCGAGCACTCCAGGTTAAAATACATTGTGTGCAAAGTATATCCCCGCTTGATATTTGGTATTCTTGATTCTTTTCTCTATGCACAGAAGGCAGAAAAATGTCTTAAATCATATTAAATTATTATAATTGTTCTCCTTTTGGATGCTATTCTATATTGTTCATCTGTAAAAACCTGGTGTAATAGATAACAGAAAAATAATAATTTGTTTATGAAAACAGTGAAAACTCATGCATTGCATACTATTCCATTATGAGCATTGTAATATTGTTGCATTTAAGATTAAAATTAAGTTGTTTTTTCCCACCACAGTTAAAGAAGTATTTTGGGCTTCAGAATTTGCTTCAGAAACTGAATTCCTGACTGAATGGTACATGGTAGAGAGATTTGGCTTCATTTGCTGTCAGTCATTTCCTCTGCTTGTGCTTTTCAGTTTAGCCTCCTCCTGAAGAGTAACAACTGGATCAACAGAAGTATGGATGTGATGTTTCAAGGGTTTTCATCTGTAACAGGTAATCAAGTAGAAAATCATACAACTATAAACTTTAAAAGTCGACAAATGACACAAGCCTAGATGAGCTTTTTCCCATGTGTTCTAACTTTTGATTGTTTATTGATTTGTGTTCAAAAAAAGTAAAACAGAGTAAGATATTAAAAACAGCCTATTATCCTATAAATATTATTAAAATTACCTATTAACCTATTAAAACTATTAAATAAATAATTTAATTAGAAATACATGAGAAATAAAATGCAGTTGACTCTATTTAACGGCTTTCATGGGACCACAAAAAATCGTACTTAAATAGAATGCTTCTAAAACTGCAGTGGAGTATCTGGTACTGTGAAAAGTCGTTCAATAGATTGTCGTTAAACAGAGAACCAACTGCAATTTGATATTCGAAAAAGTAGAAAAAACAACGCATTGTGTATTATTCCAGTATGATTATGATGCATGGTAATATTGGTGCATTTAAGTTTTAAATTTAAGTTGTTTTTTCCCCCGCAGTCCAAGAAGTATTTAGCATGTGCAGCTGCAGAAACTGAAAATTCCTGCCTGAATGGCACATAGTAGAGAGATTTGGCTTCATTTGCTGTTATTTAATCTGCTTATGCTTTTCAATTTAGTCTGAGCCTGAAGAGTAATAACTGATTCAACAGAAGTATGAATGTGTGTGATATTTCAAGAGTTTTAATCTGTAATAAGTAATCAAGAAGGAAATTATCCAACTTTAAAATCATCATATAGCAAGTGTATATGATTTTTTTCCTTATGTTCTAATTTTTTATTATTCATTGATTTGTGTTATGCAGTTGACTCTTAACTCTAATATTTTTTTATCTCATAGATTTCATTGGGTCCCTAACTCTTGAGAAGGCTGTGGTTGCTTCCCGTAACTCAAAGGTTACTGCCGGTTTTTTAGGACTTTGAGTACAGCAATTGAGAGTTAACTGTACTATGTAGTATTTTGTCTACACATCCGCAGTGTTAGCAAAAGCTAACTGTGTTAGCTTTTGCTAAATGAGCTGTTAGCGAAAGATAATGGCTCAGGTTCACTGATCCCTTGAATTTACAGTGATTGGCATAGCTAACCTAAATTAATTTTTACTGTATTTTTTAGTTAAGCAGTTTTTATACCTTCTGAAACCTCTTTACACATCTCTGAAGAAAAAGTGTTAAGCAATTTTACTCCATATAGAGATGTTCAGAGCTTCTTTAGATCACCTGTTTCTTTCATGTCTTGATATCTCTTACCCCATCTTTGTTAATAGTACCCATACTTTTTGTAAAATAGTTTAAATGAAAATTCAGAAAGTAAATTTTTAAATTCCGTGGAAGACTATGTAGGAGTATATTCTTGAAGATTTAAAGCTTGGATCCTCCTTTTTCTAGATCTTTGCCTGGAAGCTTGTTAAGACATCTTTAAAGGCATCCTACGTAGAACATTGAAGGAACAGTGTGAAGCAAGATAATGGTAGAACTTACGAGATATGGGGGCAAAATATTGAAAGTATTTTGTGTAATTTGTTTGCTTAGCATTAAAGAAAGGTGGAAGTATCTGAAGACATAACATGCCTCATAACAATTCATTTAAGAGGAATTGGTTAATTTTTAAAAGGTTTTTACCATATTGTTTGCAGGCTTGCCCCATTTCCCTTGAATTAGAATCTTTTGATCAAATCCAATTTGTTAAACAGTTATATTTCTGTTTAATTCATGAAGAAATAAAGATTTGATAATTTGAATTGGTATCCACTATGCTTATATTTTTGGAAGCTATAAATAAAGTTCTTGTATCAAATCTATGTGTCTGTATATTTAATTTTTTATAAGTTTTCTGCAACCTCTCAAATTAGCTACTATGTGTTTTTTAACAGCTACATCTAGCCGTTTCATATAAATCTTACAAGTGTGGTGAAAGAAAAAACATTTTAATCATTTGAAGTTTAGTTGCTAATATTGCAAATAATTGTGGGTTCAGTTATGTTAGGACAAATGAGGAGTAAAAGAAATTGTGTCAGACATGCACTGCTCATGGATCCTTCAAGTGTGCATATTAGAGAGGATATGCCTTTCTTTTTCAAATTAATACATGATTTATAATTATTTAGCTGATAGCCCTCACACATTTTCACTTGTTTTAGTTTTAGCCATGATTTCTTAGGTTTCAAAATTTTGTTTCTTTCCTCTCTTTTTCAAGATTCTGTCTTTTTTTCAAGTATTTGCAGCTTAGCACATTCTGGCCAAGAGACCCCACAGAAATACAAAGACCACACTTAAACTTTGATTTCACAATTTTACTTGAAAACATATAAATTGTTATAACTTGGGGGGAAAAAAACCCTGGCATTCATTTGAATTTTGACGTCTTGAATTCAAATTATGTTTTTCGAAATCAGAGATAGCGATAGGACCCTACTCGTTGAGTTTCTTGTTTCTATAAATAGAATGGAAGTAGAAGACAAATTCACACTCACATATCATGACTAGTGATTTTGTAGGTTATGTTAAACGAGGCATATTCTTTAAAAAAAAAAAAACTAGTAATTAGGAGGAGGTAATAAAAAGATATATGGCCAATTTGCACTTGTGCACTTATCATAAAGATTATACTTACAGCGTTTAACGTTATGATACCTTTATCCTTATTAGTATTAAGTTTTTTAGATGTTTTTCCTGAAAATGCATGATTTTACACACAAAAAAAAAAAAAAAAAAAACTTTGCAAAAGCTATTTGAGGTAAGCCTTGAATGAATGCAGACGATTTGTAACAATGACGACAAAAATTAATCTCTCTAAATAAATATTTAAAACATAAAATTTTATTAATTCCCTCAATATTTGGGGTTTGAGACTTGTTTTCTCCTATTATGGGAAGAAAAAAGGAAAATAAATTTTTTGATTAATTTTGTATTCAATGACTCAAGAATCTCAACGAAATATCAATTTTCCCTGATGTGGAGTTGAGATACGCCCATTAATTAGCATATCGGTCAATTAAATTTATTTTACCGATTAATCCGTGAAAAGATTATTCTTGACGTTTTTTTTTCCTACCCTAACCTAAACTCCAAATTCAGCCTACGGAATCTGCTTTTCCCACTTTGTAATGCGCTAAGGCAATTGTTCCTAACTATGACATGAACAGAAATATCATACTTTTTTTTCTTTCTAGGAATAAATGGTTTTGAGGAGTTTTTTTTTTTTTTTTGGACCAACGTTTTAGGAGGGGTTTTGTCACCAACCCTAATCTACGCTACGCTGGCTGGGAGTTGCCGCCCCCCCCCCCCAAGGATGAATTAATTTCACTATTTTATTTATTACTTTTTAATTGACCTTTCTTTTGTATTTTTTACGTAGTTCATTAAAAAGAACACAAAACATACACAGCATATTTGCTTGCTAAAGAAATATTACTGGAGTCAGAGACCCAGAGTTGAAGAATACATTTAACTCGCCGGTTTCGAATTCAATGGACCGTATTATCGCGATTCGTCCACTAATTCTTTTTTGATGGAATCAATAATCAACATTTTTTTTTTTTTTTTAATTTGTAGGCGCACCTAAAAGAGTCATTTTGATCCAGGAACCTATTTGCGAAATAATAGATTTCTTTTTCAGCTTATAAAAAATGCAAAATGAAAGAAATCATATGGTAGTTTCTTGGAAAAACCATGATTTTTAATGGAAACGGCATGTAGTATCAATATGTTATCTCAACTGTATCATGGTTTTAAGAACAAATCAGCAATTGTTTTGAAATTCACATAGAAATAGTTTCAGAATTCTTCAGTAAAACGTATGAAGTTATAATTTTCTTTATAAATTAATATAAAAAACTCAAGTGAGGTATGGGTTTATTTAATAACTTTGCCCTTGTGTTATAATTTTTATGGCAATGTTCCTGAGTAAAACTGCTCATTGTCTTGCATCTCGATGACATTATATTGGGTTTAGTATTTAATTTAAATGGTTTGAAACGATAAAGATATTTTCCATCCACATTAAAAGTATATTAGTGCATAATATTCACATGTACTTCGAAGTAGATTCATTGATCTAAAGGAGAAATAAAAAACATTCATATTTAAAAATAAAGTCATTAAAACTTTGTTATAAAACATCGAAGGGGGGAGGGCTATTCAATTTTCCGTACCCCCTCAAAATGATTTTTCTGTATCCCCCCTGCTGGCTGGTCGTCTTATTCGTATTAGTTAATCAGCACAAAGTACTTTTTTTTATTTTTATCTGGGACAATTGCAAACTGCATTGTTCACAATTATCACAAAAAGGCCATATAGTCGTGGGGGGGGGGGGGGGTCAGGCCCGTTATTTGGACAGTTTGATCTTAAAGGAGGGTAGTCTATTGAAAAAACAAAAGATCTTGAAGGAAAACTCAAGCTCTGGCAGCCCTGTATTGGTGGGCCCAATTTTTTTCTTAACCAGGGGCTCTGTTTTTTATATTATTTTGAATTGAGTAGACCCGGAGCTATATAACTTTTGTGCCCAAAAATCTGTAGGGCCCTTCCCCTAGTAGTATGTTTGTGACTTAATTAAGTCTTTGTGTAGTTTTTTAATTTATTTTTTTTTTCAATTTTTTCCCCAATTTCTTGTGACGTTGGGCCCCCTGCAACGCGGGGTCTGCAGGTACGCAAATCCAGGCCTGGAACCGAGGACACTTGCTCTCCTCCTCCATTGTGCATATATATATATATACAGTAGGGGATTCATAACTATATCGTCCAAGCAAATAAGCTGTCTGTGTGCAGATCAGAAACAAGGTTACAAAGCAAGATTCATGCTTAGGAACATATTACGTTTACGTAATGCTGACGCGCGATATGCATACAATGTCAGAAACTGAAACAGGCAGTGACGGATTTCTCTCCTGAAGAAATACTAGAAATGATGCTGAACAAAAAAAAAAGTCAACAGTTTCGGAATAGCGTCAACCTTTTGCCAATCTTCACTAAGATAAAGTAAAGCAGTCGACATTAGTCCAAAAATTTTCTTATGAGGGGGAGGGGGCAGTCGACATCTCCTGATCCCCAAAAGTGACGATCTTGGAATGAAGACAACAGTTTAATAGTATCAGAGTGCCTTAAATCTTTATTTCTCATGAGCGATGTCCTAACTTCATTAAATCTCGGAGAATATTGATATATCATATTGATCCCAGAAAATGGGCGCCCATATACAAAATTTTAATAGGATTGGGCCCAGATATTTTCCCCGTGGAAACCGATTTCTTTACAGATTAAAGTTATTAAAATTTTACATTTTTAATAACTTATTCATTAGTTGCTAGAGAAATGTTAATACATTTTTGCAAAAGAAAAAGTATTAAAATCAAGGAAATTCTGATTTTCGAGGGTGCCCACCTAGGAAGGGGAGGAGGTCATGGCGTAGACTGCGCCATTAAAAATTTTAGGGGGTGTTTTGAGGGGTATTTTTCTCATTTGGGGGCGCAATATTGAGAGGGTGCGCCCTTGCCATTAGGAGGACACCTCTGTGATTTCTAAGGGGGGGGGGGGGGTTTGAACCCTCACTTGCCACACATATGGGCGTCTATGACTGGAGTTCCCCCCTCCATAAAGAGAGTCCCTCAAAAATGAGGATAAACGTATCACTCAGAACTACCCCCTTAAAATCCTATTTAAAGCAGCTTGTGCACCAAGAACTCTCTCTCCGCGTATTCCTTCCTAAATAACATCAACGGTCCTATTCAAGCGACGCATCAAATTAAGGACAGTACTTCCTGAAAAGCTTCATTTGAATGACAGGGGTGCTCATCCCCGATGGGCAAGGGCGCATCTCCTCAATATCGTAAAAAACATCCCTCCCTGGAGTCCCCCCGAATGGGAAAAATACCCCTAGAAGCACCCCCTTAAAAATGCTATGATCCCCCTAGGTGGGCACAAAAACCCAAGGGGAGTCTTCACCGCAATAAGGATCCCACAAAATTCTCATACACATCAGCATTTCTTAAGAATAATCAAAAAGGAAACATTTAAAATGCTTTCGCTTATGACAAAGCCTCAAAGCTTTGTTAACATTGATTCCGAGCGTATTTCTCTGCACGCAAGAAAAAAATGGCAACCGACAATATTACTCAAGTGTGTAATTCGTCATGTAATTTATTTCCTGTAGAATTAGAAGTTTTTCGCCAAAACAAGCGATTACTTTGCCAATAAGTAGTCCCTACTGGAGTAGATTACGTTAGCCAATCATGGCTGCTTATTTTCGAGGAGTAGTAGCAACGTCCAAAAAAAAATGCAATATTCACATAAAATAAAAAGTTAAACATTAATAACTGCAACCGTAGATAGGTAATAGCACAGTAATTTGACGTTACTGTCGCGACTAATGGTCTGAAAATACCTTTTAAATTTTTGTTCCATTGGATTTTCTTCATGCTGGACGTTTCAATGTGTATCGACATAGCCGTAAGTTTTTAAAATGCTTTGAAAATCTGTTATTATTTATCTACCTGGATTTAATCCTTGAAAATGCTTTAAGAAAAACTTAGAAAGTCAAGGGGTCACATATTTTATATGTCTTGAGACGTACTTTTGACCAGAATTTGTTCATTTGATGTATTTCCTAAGAGATGTACAGTTGTAACATAATGAAATTTCAGAGCTCTGAACTTTTGTGGCTTGTTTATCGCAATTTTGCTTTTACGAAAATTTACAAAATGGTTCCCAATTTAGGAATTCGTGTAAAAATGCTTGGATTTTCGACTCCATCATAGGTTGCATCTAATTGATCTATCTTATAGCTTTTTGTCTTAAATTTTCCGGTTTGTTGTTTTTTAGGATTTTCTACTTGATTGGTTTTAAAAATCAACTAGATAAATTGAGTTTTGCAATTTTAGAAAAATCTTGCTTTTTAGACAATTTTAGTGCAGCACAAAAATGTTTTGTCTTGATTGGTCACACAGTTTTTGTCTTGATTTTTAAAGTAGACCATGAAACTTTGAAACATCTATATTTAAGTGGTTACCATTGGCACCTGCTTGTGATAGGATTTTAAGCTCTGACAGAATACTTTTAAAGAATTCATTCCAAAATTGTATTGAAACTGAGTACAGAAAAACTGCATAAAATGACTGCATTTCTGGAAAACCTAGGAAACTGTTCTGTATGACTGTACTGGGGGCGCCGCCCCTGCTCGCTGACGCTCGTCAACCTCCAAAGATTTTTTCTCAATCTTATTTGATTAGAGCAGAATCAAATCATCTGGTGGAAAGAATCTGATTTAAAATGCGTTGGGAGTTCCGTTTATAACAAAATGATCCCCCTACCCTCTCCCTTAAAAAATACAAATTAGTAAGTTAATACCTCATAATTTCAACATATTCCACTTCCACCCAAAGACAAAAAAAAAACTGGATAAAAATATGAATAATTAAGATATTAAAGAAAGCACACCGCATTCGCAGATTTCAAACTAACTTATTCCAACTTGCACAGTTATAGGGTGATAAGCTGCTCCTGATCAGGGTTGGGTTTTTATCGGGGAAAACCATTATTGTTCTATTGTGTCCACCCTGGAAAGAACCGCCTTGCACAAAATATCATTTTGTCCACTTTTTCTGTAAACTGAAAGTACTTATTTAAAAATTCAAAGTTTGAAAATAATTAATTTAAAATATATATTTTTAAATAAGTATTGCTATTGAATAATGTAATAATTCTATTACGTTATTGAAATGTAGGCAATACCATTAGTGACTGACTGACATTTTTAGAACAAAGCAGTAAATATTTTGTAACATCAAAACAAAATATAGGTTGTGCAAATGATCTTTTTTCCTGAATTATGTATTTTTTAAGCTATATTTGAGGAGTTTACTTCAAAACGGATTAGATCCACTTTTTAAAAAAAAAAAAATCTATTTACAGCAGCAAAGTCTATTACAGCAAAGGGGAACCTATCCCTTATTTGCCGATATCCACTCATTCACTTTCATATCAACAGGGCACATATCCAAATTTGAATTTTCCACTTCTAATTCAAAGTAGTTCACAAATAAAATAGCCGAGCTAGGCACTGGCTGAGCATTTCCAATCAAGCATGATACCCGTCCATATTTAGAAATCGCAGCATCTTGCGCCTTGTGCAAGTCTGTTATCAGTTAGGCAAACGCGACCTCAAATTGTGAATACTAAATTAATATTAAATAATTGATATTACTATTACATTGTGATTAATTAATATTAAAGTTATGATAAATCGAAAAATTGGTATTAATTGTGATCTATTAATACCTATACAATGTTGTTATTTGAATAAGCTTGGGTAGTTAACTGGATCAAAGGTTCTTTTTTTTTTTTAATGTTTAATGAAAAGAATAAAAGTAAGTAGGAAGGAATAAAGTAGAGAAAAAACAAATGTATTAAAAAATGTTGAATATTTCGTTTCAATTTTAGAGTTTATTTCTGAAGAAAATAAGTTTTTTTTTTGCAAAAGTGATGATATCCACTATTTTTACACCAAATAGGTGTTATATAGCCAAAATAAAATTTACAATTTAGGTCTGATAAAATTGAAAAAAATCTTAGACTATGTCAATAGGCACTTGTTATTCTACCAAAACATTGTGAAAAGTTCGAAATTCTTACAGTTTGTGTTTGTTCGTAAACATTTTTTTCGTTTTGCCAAATGGTTTTATCATTTTGTCAAAACTAATTACATTTATATTTGCTAAAATATAAAACTGGATATAATACGTTTTGAAAGTAACTAGAGAATGCATGTTTTTTTTTTTTTTTTTTTGGCAAAGGGATGATACCACCAAACCTGTTTTATACGAAAAGGGAATATATCCAAAAGAAAATTGGCAATTTAGGTCTGACAAAATTGAGGAAAAATTCCTAGACTTATGCCAATAGTCACTTGTTATTCTTCTAAAACATTGTGAAAAATTCAAAATTCTAACAGTGTTTGTACATAAAACGTTTTTTTCGTTTTGCCAAAAAAATATAAAACTGGGTATAATCCAATTTGAAAGTGAACTCCTCATTTAATGGTCTAATTGAATTCTCAAAATATATTTTAGTTGGCTTTTAAAATTTTGTTAAAAACAAGGTAACTGACTGACATTTTAACTTGTCAGTTAGTTACCATGCTTTCAATAATTTTTTTAAATTGTTCAAAATGTATTTCAGAAATTCAATTATATCATTAAATTCAGCTTAAAAAATACAATAATCCAGGAAAAATATTGCTTGCACAACCTATATTTCGTATTGAATGTTGCACAATACATACTGCTTTGCTCTAAAAATGTTAGTCAGTTGCCCATATATCAAACACTAGCTTATTACCCGGCGTTGCCTGGGTGCTTCTCAATGCAACATATCATTTAGATAATTAAATGGATGAATTCTATCTAAATGACAGTAAAAAAACTGCATTCAGACCACTCTAGGCTCAAATTTTCAAAAGACTGTAAATAGCACAGAAAGTTGAGCATTTGCAGGAAAAATAGCATCAAGTAAAAGGGGCATTCCACAGTATTTTGGACATTATGTAGAGTCCGTAACGTGACCTTTTTTTGCCATAACTTTTTAATTTACCGTTTGATTTGCAAATTATTTTAATTTGAGCTGGTGTGTTGGTAGGAAAAGATCAAAATAAAATAATATGCTAATCAAACAGTAAATTAAAAAGTTATGGCAAAAAAGGTCACGTTACGGACTCTACATAAATGTCAAAAATACCTTGGAATGCCCCAAAAGCGAAAAAGCACGAGACATGTTATCGGGGTTCTGTCAACAATATTCTTTGGTTCTGCCGTGTCCACTGGCACGCTATCTGCGGTTGAATCAGACGGGCGGTACATCCAATGTCTTAATGCTGACAGGGGTCTGTCCAGGATTTTTCACAGGGTCCGTTTTTTGTGAAAAATCAAATAATTTTGTGAAAAATCAAATACTTTTGTGAAAAATCAAATAATTTTGCAAAAAAAAATTTTTTTTCGCAAAAACGAAAGTTTAGACTCTTGAAATGGCGGAAACTGCATCATTGACACTTAAAGTTGAGTGATTTCCCTCTTTTCTGTTGAGAATATCATTCTTTAGTGCTTTTCTAGTATTGGGGGGGGGGGGGGCATCGCTCACTGGGAGATGGGCACCCCTCAAGTATCAATATTTATCTACCATTCTACATCATGCTAAATTATTCTAGAAATGTTATTTGTGTAGTATTTAAAACAACTGTTAGAAAAAAAAATTCAGTCAGGGGTTCAGCATTTAAATTTTTAACCCAAGACACTGTTTAAGAGCACAGAGTTTCGTTTAAAAACTCATAAATTCCGTGATTTTTACAAAAATAAAAAAATATTTTATTTGTTTACTTCTTAACTAAGCGTACTAAACATCGAAAATGCGAAAAATCAGATTCCCATAGCGGATGCAAAGAGATTGCAATCCTCAAAGTGAAGGCATCAAAAGTATAAAAACGGCTTGTAAAATAAATATTTTGGATAAAATTATTTTAGAATTGCATTTTAGAGCCCTATGATAAACATATCATTAATATCTGGACACAGTTGAAGCAAAAATAATAATAATAATAAATAAAATAAAAAATAAACGATCGATTCAGCATTTTATTTATTGACTCATAAAAGAAAATGGAATTCCGCTTTAAAAACCTGAAATAAGCTTTGTTACAAAAATAAAGGGTACAGATGTGATATACCCCCCCCCCCCCCATTTGGCGACATTCGATTTTTTTGCACAAAATTAAAATATTTTTCTCGCCAATGAGGCGATAATTTTTTATGCATGGCATCCCTGGCCAAACTAACCTGTGTTTAGCAACCCGAAGGCAATCTTACAGATCTGTTCAAACTTGTTTACTTGGGTTGTTTGGGTTTCATGCAGGAGAGATACGTGGTGTTGTTTCGTGCAATATACCTTACAGGAATGCTTATTTTGTGTTAGTTTAAATTCAGTATTTGTGTTTTGAAGTAAAAACATTAGAAAATGCCAGTTTCTTCAAACTTGAAGGTTAATTAAAAGTTAACTCCAACGTGGTGTGTATCTGTAACGTGCCATTGCCATATGATGTATTGTTTTAGACTGAGTGTGAATATTTATACCATATAAAAAGGTAAGTTCTTTATTTTAGAATTCAAAAAAAAACCTCTCACTTCCAAAATTCTTTGTTTTTACAAATCCTTGAGGGGTTCTTGTAGTATACATAACTGTGACTATACTCCGACTGTAATGTATATTAACAGTCGGAGGGATAACGGAGCGAGGTCCTGGCGAGCCAGAGGTCTCATAGTACTTTCGTAATGAGACCGAGGCAGGGCCGGCGAGCCGAGGTCTCATTACGAAAGTACTATGAGACCAAGGGCTCGTATCCCGGAGAAATGATGAAAAAAAAATTAATGCATTAATTTCGACTTGTAATTAATATAATAATTTATTTCATTGTATTTTAATATGTTTACAAAAAACCCCGGCCCTGTACATTTTTGAAGCATATATTCGTGATGTTTTTTGTTGTGCTTTTATGTTGTTTTTATATATATTGTGTTCTGAAGTGCTTTGATCATGTTCTTTTATCTGATTTTTTCCTGTTGCCGCTAAAAAAGCATCGCTAAGAACGATGTATGACATATGTCGTCATACATCGTTTTCTTGGCGACGCTTTCTTGGCGCCAACAGGAAAAAGTCGCCAAGGGTGGGGTATATCACATCAGTTCCAAATAAAGAACCCTTTTCATTTATTTGCATCCTAATAAAGCGAAGTTAGCTTCAAAAAAGAATGAAATATGATTCTCATATCAGATGTAAAAAGATTTCGTTTTTCAAAATGTATAGGCATCTATAGAAAAAAAAACGGTAAATAAGAGTTTATTTTAAGTTAATTATCCTTTTTAGCCTCGAAAAATCAAACCCATATTACTTTCTCCCAAAATAACAGTTTAACATCGCAACCGCCAGACGCTAAGTGGTGATAAACAGTTAAACATCACACCGCTAGACGCTGATGCTAAGTGGTGATTAGTTTGAATTTGGTAACTCCAGTGACGGATTGGTTGAAAAAATCGGCCCTGGCATTAGGAGGTGTAGCGGCCCCATATAGCTCTTATAGATATTAAATTTTACTTAACGATTGGGATATAACTTAAATATGAGGAAATTATTCTTAACAACTAAATATGTTATATTTAAACAAAATTTAACAGTAATGAACACTTCTGCGCTTTAATGGCGAACAAATTAATACAGTATTAGCTACACCTTATTTTGGGGCGAAATTGTGATTGTAATTGTCCATTTAAGTATTTTTATAATGCCCGGAACTTGATTGAATATTTCCTTAATGATATAACTGCTTGGATAGTATGTCCTTTTCTGCAGTCATAACAAGTAACTTAATTACCCTGTTATATGAAACTGATCTACCGATGTTCACATGGGTGAAAGACTAGGGCCGTCTTAGAACGTGATGGGTCCCTCGACACAAACACAGTACTGGGGCCTGTCATAAACATTCCCTTTTTTATACTACCATTTCCTGACGACCCCCAGACTCGATGCTAGGTCAAAAACCTGGTCAGAAGGGTCGGGTACAAGTTTGGCAATCCCTTAATATTTTTTTCAAACGCATGTATCAATACAAAGAGAGAGAAAGAGTGTGTGTGGGCTTTCTGGGAGTCATTAAAGTATTAGCAATATAAACTTAATGGAAATATTAACATTTGGTGTGAAATAGGGGGGTCCGGGGAAAATTTTCGAAATTGTAGTCTTAAAAACTCAATTTTAGACAATATTTGGTAATGTTAGGGGAGCGTAGGTTCAGGTTTTCTCCTGCTGAAATTTTTCAGAACTGGAAATCCAAAACTTGAATTTTAAATTATCTTCGAGTGTATGGTATAAAGAGCGGTTCCGGGGGCTTTCCTCTGAAATTTTTTAAAATATATTAGCTCTAAAAAAGCAGTTTTAGAAGATCTTTGATGATTTTTTAGTCGAGATAGATTCAAACGCCATCCAGTAGAAAATTTTCAAACTGAAGTGTTAAAAGCCTTTTTTGGTAAAGACTAGGACACCGGCAGTTACTCGGAAAATTAAGTTCCAGTAACGAAATTTTTGCTGACCTTCAGTGATGTTAGGAAAAGGAGTTTTCGGGAGCCACCCCGAATTTTTTTTCGAAATTTAAGCACTAAAAACGAGATTTAAAACGTTCTTCATTGATGATGCCGAGAGAGAGGAGGGGGACGGGGCACTTTCCCAGAAAACTTTTGATACTGTTAATTTAAAAACACAGTTTTTGACCATCTTTGAGAATGTTAAAAAAAATGGGAGAGGTTCGAGTACTCTCCTCCAGCAAATTTTCGAAACTGGATGCTCCTTAATGGTATTTTAAGATTGCATATTTTTAAATAATTTTACGGAAAAATATATTTTGTCGCTTTTATTCCAATTTTTATAAACAAAGTCGCCGAGAGCAAAAGCGGATCCGGGAAAAAAAAAATGACAAAGGTCAATTTTTTCACAAGCCTCCTTCTACAACCGTTCACCATTAGGATATTTTACCCTCTGCACGAGTTCAATTCCGAGCCGGTCCCCTATTCTCCAACTAAGCTGACATGACCTCACGTCGGCCCTTGTTGTACGTTGCATTTAAGAGCAATTGTGAATTGTCATTTATAAATAAAAGCGTTAAAGAGATCAAAAGTATTTTAACTTTTTACGACCGCTAAGGATTCCCTGTTTTTTTTTTCTTTTTTTAATTTAGTCATTTATTTTTTATTATACCACTAAAAATATATTGGCAGCCCCAGAACCCGACTAACTAAAAGGGAAGCCCTAGGCCCACATTAATTTGGAGGCCCTCTGAAGGCTATACAGTGTTTGATTTACATTCTTAAAGCACAAATGCACTTTTGGAGGCCTCTTTGTCTAATCACACAATTATGTATAAATCACTTATGTGCATTTATGAATCCCCTTTGGGCCCCCTCTTAATCGTGACCAAGTAAATTCGTTACTGGCAGAATGATTAAAAATTCCCCTTTGAAGATTTTTTTCCAATTTATAACTCATAATATTTTATTTTTTTTTTTTTAAATACATGCATTTTTCATATCGTTGCAATGCTATGCGTAATTCTTTAAAAAATGTGAGGCCCTTTAGAAACATGTTCCTATGGGACCGCGAGGCCTAGACTTAGTCAGCTTGTGTGGTAATCAGGCCCTGGGCAGCCCCATTTCAGAAATCAAACCCCCCCCCCCCCCCCCCCCTCTTATGGTGACGGCCCTACCTCCCTCCACCCACAAGCTTTAGCCATGCGTAAAGAGGAGCTGAGGCTGGTGTTTTGCGAATTTGCTTTGTTCTAAACACATCGGCGCAAAATTTACATTTTGCTGTTATAGTAGACAGGCCCGAAAGACTTTGCTGTTAGTTGATCGGGCCCCAAGCAGGACCAGCCCCACCGGGCAAATGCCGGTTGCCCGCCGGTTGTATCCGCCACTGGGTAACCGTATCTGAAGCGATCACATCCCCCCCCCCCCCCCCCCGACTACGATCCTTTGCAGTTCTAAGTTCATTTCGCTGTATATTATTGATTATTAAATCATGAGTGGGGAGAAAAGTGTTTACTACGCCTATTCAGAGAATGTTGACGCTTTTTCAAAAAAAGTTTACAACAACACCGCTGCATAAAACAAACAAGCAAAATTATAAACCAAACTGACTTTCAGCTGTTAATTTCTTTCAAAAGAAACCAACAACAGGCATTATATTTATTTGGCCGTAGTAATTATTTATGGCTTGCAGGAGCATCACAAGAGTGGCGATTTTTTTTTTTTCTTTTGCGAAATTAGCTGATTTTGTATAAGTTGATTCCTCTAATTTAACTTTAAAAAAAGTTCCAACCATTATCGTTTTTATACAGGAAATATGCTGTATTATTTTAATCTGAGATTTGCTCTTTCAATAAACAAATTGTGAAAGATCCGTTTTTGTTTATCAGAATTTTGTGAAGGGTCCGTTTTGGTTGATCGGGATTTTGTGAAAGGTCCGTTTTGGTTGATTGGATTTTTGTGAAAGGTCCGTTTTGGTTGATTGGATTTTTGTGAAGGGTCCGTTAACGGACCCAAATTTGCTCTGGCCAGACCCCTGGCAGAGACAAATGATTATCTTGCATATTTTGTGGGACAACCTTTTTCGTGGTGCTTCGAATACGAAAACCATTGTGCTGCCTTTGACGGTTTTGTATACCTCAAGACATTAAAGCATGCTATAGTACTCTTCACATACATTTTAATCTGGAAAAAAAAATCTTGGAGTGTTTTCCTAGAAAGAGTCGTGAATAAATTCAATGGCTTTTATCAGTTACAAATATATGCAAAATATGCCACCGTTACACTATTTTCAGATATGAAAATCATCCTCAATGGCCCAAAAGCTAAACAGATAGTCCACTGTACAGAAAATAAAGAATTCGGTCATTGTTATTAATAGCCGTTAACATTTCGTTTCACGGATAATTGGCGGTGTTTTTACTTTCAAGGTTTCAGTGTTAGGTAGACTCATTTTATAATTTGTTGTTAGTGTTCAGGAATGTAAGCACATTCCATAGAAAACGTTCACTTAGTATAAATAACTTCACAAAATGTGTCTGTTTGCCCTTTCCGTGGCGATTTAGTAGCATGCCATGGAGTAATATTAGGTAAGTGTAAATTGCATAAAAAGACGTACGTCAACTACATTTTATTTCCTATATTTATGTCAAATTTCTATTTTCATAGGTCATAAAATTGCTCTTTTCTGCACGAACGAATTTTTGTGTAGTTATGAATTTAGTCTAAATGAAAAGCCCGTAAAAAACTGCCCTAGATGAAGTTTCTTCAAAGATTAACTTTGATTGTTAAATTTGCGAACCATGGTTCAAAGCAAATGAAAACGGTTATCAACATATAACCACCAGGAGCTATTTTAAATGCAATCAACACAAAATGTATCCTGAACAATGGCCGTTAATGCCGTTTAGCGATGAGCGCTAAAGCATGTTTGGCGAGGAAGCCGTGGATTATAAGAAATGATGCTGTACATTATTTCTTAAATTGCGACCTACGAAGCCCCAGGAGTCCATTGATGCTACTTAATTTGATTGCTACCGTTTAATTATAATTTTTAAATATTGTTTAGTTATAAAATTCACAACAGTAAGGTTTCGTGTATTTTTTTATCAGTGTTTTTCCCGTTAATAGCAAAGAAAATACAAACATGAGTAAGGTAATAATGTTGCATTCAATATTGACGTACCATCTTCGACTGTTTCAGCATTAGACTACTTTAATTGAAACCACATCTATTTCATCCTTGCAACAGAAATTTAATTTAATGTTCTATGATCCTTATCAAACCAATTTGCAATATGTAAATTTTCTTTATACTATTCCTTCATTTACGTCGAATCTTTAAGTAATTCGGTTCAACTATAACCGATAACCTAATTCGGTTTAATAGAAATCGCTCCAGGCTGTCAAAGAGCAGGGGTAAAGATACTAATAAAGCAAATAAATTGAAAAATAATTATAGTAATGTACAGTAGCGCATTCGGAATTTATCTTTCAAAGGGGAGGGGTGTGGTCAAGGCTTTCCTTACATGTATCTATATATATAATAATAATCTATATGTATAAAAATGGATGTATGTTTGTGGGTCTGTGGGTATGTGTGTATGTTCCTAATACAAATCCACAGTTTTAGTCAGATTTCTTCCAAATTTGGCACAGAGGTAAATTATTGCTCAGGAATTCATATATGCTGGTTTTTGGAATTTAAAAAAGATTCAAAGAGGTTAAAGTTTATATTTTTAATCATAAAAGGGCTGTTTTCGACATAACGAATTTTCATATTGTTATGAGCTTGGTCTGAATGAAAAGCCTGTAAAAAATGCCCTAAATGTAGTCTCTTCAAAGATAAACTGTAATCCTTAAATTTGTGAACCTTGGTTCGAAGCAAATGAAAATGATTAGCAACTTATAACCACCAGGGGATATTTGAAATACAATCAACACTAAAGGTATTCTCAACGTTGGCCGTTAATGCCGATTTGCTACAAGCGTCGAGCATATTTGGCAAGAAAACCGAACGATAGCGAAATGCTGTTCAGCGTTTTTTGATTAGCATTCTGCAAAGCAGGAATGCATTGCGGTCTCCGACGGTTCTGCTTGCTTTGGTGTTTCTGTAGCAGAATGGTAAAACGAAATTATAGATCGGTATTTTCCACATGAACAGCCCAGAAAATACTAAAATTAGTTGGGTATCAATAATTCATTCATTGTCCGTGTACAAGCTTTAACAATTTAATGTTGTATGGTCCTTAAAACCAACATGCATATGATTATTTTGATAATTTTTTCATACAACATGCATATGTTCTTTATACTGTTCCATGATTTATGTCGGATCTTTACCGAATTCGGTTCAACTAAGTTAAACCACTCCAGGCTATCATCATGAAAGAACAGGGGTAAAAAATACTAATATAGCAAATAAATTGCAAAATATTCATTTTTGTGCATAGTAACGTAGCTGGAATTTGTCTTTCAAAGGGGGGGGGGGGGTCATGACGTATCTTTAATGCACATAAACTACCATACTAGGATTCCCATTGTGTGCTAAAATTAAAGGTTGTGCACCTTTTTTATCCGCAAAACTGCACGGAAATATAATTTGACGGAATTCATACAGTTTGGGAGGGTCGGAGTTTAAAGTTTGGAAAAAATGCAATTAAATATTAATTTAAATTTAAACTGTTTTAAACTGCAAAAAATTGCGACGTTTTTTATATAAACAAATTTTTTCATTTGAAATTTTATATTACCTTAACGCTCGAGTAATAATGCACCTGATGAAGCATCTTCGCCGACTAGCAATAATTTTAAATCTGTTAGAGAGTATGATGCAACTTTTGACACAGAAATTATATTTCAAAACGGCATGATGAAATATTGCGCCACAATATGATGTTTTTTCTTCATCGTGAAATAAGTTGAACAAAACTACATTTCCAATTACAAAGCTCAGTGCGATAACTGCTATTGTAAACAATCGAAAATTATTGGAAGTTTATAGCCACCACTAAGCATTTCAACCGTCATTGAAGAAGTGCTGTGAGATATATATGGAAAATTATCACTGTAAATAGTTTAAACTCTCTTTAACAGTATAAGGATAAGGCGAAACACTTTGTATCTCACATGTAACCACAATGGACCTTTCTTAAACTTCAAGAGATTGCAATCTTCAGTGAAATTTCCGTTTTCTATCACGAGCAGTCAAGTGCTGTAAATGCATTTGAGATGTAACTATTTTCAATATAGATAGCTTTATATTACTTGCTCAGTTGGTTTCACTCAAAAATATAATTCTTCTTGCTGCTGGGAGAGGAACTAAGAACAATATTTAGGAGAAAGTTTTGGGTTAAATTCGTGGATCAGAAAAATTTGAATCATTTAAGTTTAAAATTTTTAAACTACGTTTCAAAACGTGAAATACATTTCGTTTGCTTTTAAGCTGTGGATAAGGGGAACAAAATATGCAACAAGATTCTGTAAAATATAAACAAAAGATTTGTCTATTATACCGTTGTAGGTAAAAATAAGACGTTTATTTTTAATTTCATGGCCTGCAAATAATTTTTTTAAAAAATCTAACGCGGATAGTGACCAAAATGCGCACGCCTACTTCTTTCTCTATAACGCAGTTTAATTGACGGTTTTTAAATAGTTCTTTCAATAATTTCACATCCACCTTCTTCCATTTTTATTGTTTTACATAACTTAAAATAACAACTGTAATGTAGTCAGTGGACCCATTCCCACCACTCACGACGACTGTGTCTCAAATTAAAAT